>NW_005434203.1:0-5746 GCF_000315625.1 Guillardia theta CCMP2712
GGAACACCACGGGAGACGACTCGCGCAGCGGAGAGAGCATAGGAAGCTGCAGTTCCGAAGCCTTCTTGATCGCCTTGACACAGTTTGTTACAGACTGTGCAAGAACAAAACACGCAGAAGATAACAATCATCTCGATTTTACCTCATGAGGAGCAAGCTTCTTGTTGAACAGCACTGTGTGAATATTCGCCCATAGCTCCAGCAAAGTTCCCCGACGAGGCCGCCTGTTGTGCCCATGAGCGATGAGTTGCAAGGGCTACAACAGCACGAACTTGTTCTTGAAAGAATCGGCTTTCTTCGTCTCATCGTAGGGCAGCCCTTCGTCAAAGTCCTTCACCTTTCAACAACTTTCAGTTTGCCGTGCTCACGGGAAGTATATCACACCTCCCCGTTCCTCCGCAATGAGCCGAATCCCGGTGTCAGAGGAGCATGAGGCAGGAACGACGGATACTTTCCTTCAACGCTCCTCTGCCCGATCAAGGGAGGAGCAAATAATCACATCAACAAGCAAGTACAAGCATCGACTCACCATGAGGTGGTTCGGTTCGAAGATAGAAATGGATGCTGGTTTCTGATACAACTGTCACCAGAAACACCAAAAGAACACAAGTCTCAAGTCACCAACCTCTGGATGCTTTGCACTCATCTCTGTCATTTCTCAGCAACGCTCAAGGTCCTCCAACAATTCTGCCGTCAAACCCTTACAAGCTCCCGTTCCGATCCATCCCACTGTCCTGGATTGCACAGTCAGAAGGGGATTGCTGGCGTCCACAGGGCGCCAGATGAAGCTAGCAAGCGCGCATCTCTCTCAAAATAACAAAATCAATCTTATCGCATTCTTGGTATGAAAAGAACACAGTTCATCCCATTGTTAATACAGGCAAAGGGTACGAATCGAACAGAGCTACGAGAACCAAGAACAAGTTGAAAGCATGCTGAAATATGAAGCAGATGCCCTGTATCCAATCTTGGTCTATCGAGTGCAGTTTGTCTCTCTACCCTATTCTAGAACTGCTCCACTCATGACTCCTTTCCCGCAAGATGGTACTTTCATTCCTACAACAACTTGGGTCCAAGTTGACAGGGGTTGATTAATATGTTCCACGCGGACGAGGCGTGTGCAATATAAGTTGCCACTGACTCCATGTATCAATTTCATCATCTTACATTGCAACTGCAGCTTGCTGCCCATCCTAAAGCTCCCTCACCCACTTACAACCCTTCCCTCGTTTCTCCTTGACTCCCCTCCCAACCATGCACAGTATCTCCACTGCCCATCAACTCTCCGTCTCCACTATCGCCTGATGCAGCATCTGTTCTGCATGTTGCCTCCTGCTGCTGTATCCCTCCCATAGCATGCGCCCGCCTCTCCTCGCCTCCTGTATCGTTGCTCCTCCCCTGCGGCCACAGTATTGCCATGGAAAGAAAGCCCAGAGGGGGCGGGGGTGGAAGGTACCACTGGGTGGGTCCTTCAAATGGCAATACGGGGGTGGGTCACCCTATGTTGTGATGAAATACCCCTCCACAATTCTGTAAAAACACCGGTACATGTTACAGTATTCTGGGCACCACCTACCTCTTGTACCACCACCCTCCAAGTAGAGGTCCACCCACCACCCACCACCCTGTAAAATCTTTGGGGTCGACTCGCACATGAACCAGCACTCCTTACCCCAGGTTGACTCGCAAATTGTGGTACTTTAATATTACTCAAAAAATACATGGTACTAGATCTTTTGTAGAGGAAACAACCCAAGAACGGCGCACCCCTTACTTCACAACACCCACCCACCCACCCACCTGCCCACCCACCCATTCATCCCATTAGCTGAAGGGGGGGCCAATAGGGGTAAAGATAGGAAATTACCGAGGGACTACCCACCATTCGACAGTACCCCACCCTATCGGCTCTCATCCGTGGTCACAAGCCCAGGCCCCCAATCCTCTCCTCGCCAAATAAGTAAAAATATCTGTAGTCACTGAAGCCTCAGTCACTGGCCCGGGCCCGACGGGCCCGAGCTCCGAAGTACCGTACTGTCAAGCCTCCTCGACTCTCCTTATTGTCATCATACCAGAAACATTACTCAAAGGGCTCCGGTACTTCTTTACTAGCTTTGAGTTACTCAAAGTTAATAATAAGTCGATCAATCTGACTGTTGGGCTCCGCTCAGTTATTATTATAGTCAACTTCTTGGTACTGTCTATCAACTTTTAGAGGTGTGCGCGTGAGGCGATTAAGTTATTTGTTTGTACCACTGCCAGCCAGCGGTAGTACTCCCGGTACACACAAAATCCGACGGTACGTTGGGTACTTTACTTATACACAAAGCGATGCAAAACCTCAACCCTATGCGTACTTCCACCAACGTTTAAAACTATTTCTTTCTTTCCCCCCTCCGCTTGCTGCGGCGTAATTGGACGGTCGCAGGGGAGTCGTGGGGCCCACCTACCTTCACTGACAGCAGCGCCATGGCGTGTATGAGCATCCTCGATCATGTTACAAGATAGCGATCATGATGCTCTCATCCGCACAATCCCAGAGCTCTCCTGCTCCCTCCAACACTGACAGCCTCCCTGATGAGTCTTCGGCAGAATGCTCCGCAGGATTTCTCCGCTGCCCATCCCTTGACGAGGATTGCCCTGTTTTCCTCCAGCTTGCTTCCCACCATGATATGCTACACGCCGTCGAGATCAAAAGATGTCAAACGTTTGCCATCCGTCGATCCTCCCTCACCCTCGGCGACCTCCTTGGCGAGGGATCATCTGGCGAGGTCAGGAGCGCCCTCTACAATGGAAACGAGGTCGCCGTCAAGACCCTGTGCTCGAAGCTCGACGCCCGGTCCGAGGAGGGCAAGGATCTGCTCAAGGAGATCAGCATGATGAGCTATGCGTTCCGGCACAAGAACGTGGTGGAGTTCTACGGCATCTACGAGCACGACGGGCTGCCGTGGCTGGTGATGGAGCTGATGCCGGGGGGAGCCTGGAGCAGTACTACGAGGCCAAGAAGAAGTCGCGACGGGACGGGCGCTGGCGGCCCAAGACGAGGAGGGCAGTGTCGTGGGTGGAGGACATCCTGAGCGCGCTGGCGTACCTGCACGCGCAGAAGCCGCCGGTGATCCACCGAGACATCAAGCCGGCCAACATGCTGCTGACGGGGGACGGGAGGACGGTGAAGATCGGGGACTTCGGGCTCAGCAGAAGGTGTCCTCATGCAGCTGCAGCATCAGGAAATTCGTCACCTCCGAGACCAGGCGGAAGTCCACAAGGAGACGCTGGTGGGATAGAAATTAGCCTTGACCTTACTGCGACAACGGGGACGTACCGGTACATGGCGCCGGAGATCTTCCGGGGAGAGGGTCAGTACACGGCGGCGGTGGACGTGTACTCTTTCTCGCTGGTGATGTGGTACATCTTCGCCGGGGAGCATCCCTTCTGCAACATCGACGGACACTCGGTGGCCAGCATGGCAGCAAAGTACGACTTCCGTCCTTCGGTTTTGAGCGAGCGAATGATGCCGAGGGAGCTACAAGAGATGATGGGGCGATCATGGGCGGGGATGGCAGAGGACAGACCGAGGGCGGCGGAGCTTCTTGAGGAGATCGAGGCATGGCGGGGCAGAAAGGCCGCCTGCAGTCTTAGTGGCTATTTGTCATGGAGAAGTAGTCCAAGTCCCGGGCCTGGACTATCAAGATCAGAGACCTGGTAATCTGGTGTGACTTAATCATGTCACACTGGTTGCTGCCGGGCCGCTTGGCACAGGCTGCGGCTCCGCCGGGCCCAAGTTTCAAGGCCCTGAGGGCCCGGCGTCACGGTGCGGTACCGTTAGTTTAAGTCCACCGTGACTTCGTTCTACTGCCATCTCGAAATAAATCCGCCGAGCGGCGATGATGCCTGATTCGGATGATCTCTGAGCCAAGCTTGAAAGCGCGGCCTGAGCCTAGTACTATCATTCTCAGTGCCAGGGTACTCGCCGCTCAGCGGCCGCCGCTGCTGACTCAGTGAGCCACCGGGGTGGCCGGCGCCGGGTCCGGCGAATCGGACCAGCGGCCGGCCGCTGAGCCTGCGGCCTGAGCCCACTCAGCGGCGCGAGCCGGGCCCCGGCGGCGTCCGATCTCGGGCCCGGGCCGACCGTCGGACGGTGCGGTGCGGCGGGCCGGGGGGGCGCCCGCCGGGGCCACCCGTGACCGTCCGTGGGCCGATACGGTCCGTCGCCGTGACTCGGGACGGTCCCGGAGGCCCACACTGCCGCACGGTTGGACACTCGCGGCCTGATTGCCGCAGCCTCCGAGGCTCCCCGCGGCCGCCGGGTGACCGCCCGGGGCTCGGGAGTCGGATTTACTCAGGTTGCCCCCGTCCTCAGTCCGGTTACGTGCCGGGCCCGGGGTGCACTGCGGCGGGCCGGGCCCGCTCAGCGGCGGCCGCCGTGCGACTCAATAACCTTCTGAACCTACGACACCTTTGTTGGGGGATGAGGGGACGCATTGACCCTGACGGGGTCAACGCGCAATCCTTTTTTGCAGTTTAATTTTGAGAAACACGTCAATATTCTTATCTGATTTTGAAATTATCAGGAACATTATTTGAAAATATTGCTTGAAACTTTTGGAACCCCATGCAGGGAAGGGGTTCAACAGTAGTAGCATTGGCGGCGGCCGCCATGCAAACGTGCGGACGAGGATGGCGAACGTGAAAGGGGGGTGAGGGCGATAGCGGGAACGAGGATGGCAGGGACATTCATGCAATCATGAGAGGAGGAGACTTGTGTGGAAGGGCATGACGAGGAGGGAGTGAGAGGAAGGGAAGGGAAGGAGCAAGTAGCGCAATGAAGAAAGCGTATGGGATGCACGAGAGGAATACACTCGAGAAGATGAGGGAAGTGAGTAAGAAGGACCATCAGTTGATTAGATGAAAGATTAGATGAGATGGTTCGGATGATGAGACCTTGCAATGCGATCTTCGTGAACCCGCCAATGTGATTGAAGGAAAGGGATGTATCAAGGGCGAGTTGGAAAATGTGACGATTAGCAGCGGAGAAAGGAACTTAGAGAGCATGCAGTGTAATGGACATAGAATTCAGGTAACACGTGCACAAGACACGAGAGAGAGGAGAAGAAGGAGGTGAAGAGTTGCTCGATGAGTAGATTTGGGATCAGTGCAAACATAGCTTTCATCAAGCAATAGAACTAGGTGGCAAGTCGGAAATTGTATGTTCTTTGATGCCGAACGATTCATTGAGATCAATTATGACCATTCATCCATATGATTGCTACATCTCCATGAGTTCTCTCCAGCAGGTCTACTCCAATGATCCAGCAGGTCGTTTACCTCCAGGTCGCTCTGCTGATATGGCAGGCGACGCCTGTCGCCTCCTTCTCCTTCCCCCTTGCAGGAGCAGGTGAGCCCTTGTTGCCTTCTTCTCTGGCTCGGGAAAGAGAGCAGACAGAAGGAGGAGAGGAGGAGGAGAGAATGAGGGAGAGGAGGAGAGAATGCGGGAGAGGAGGAGAGAATGAGGGAGAGGAGGAGAGAATGAGGGAGAGGAGGAGAGAATGAGGGAGAGGAGGAGAGAATGAGGGAGACGAGGAGAGAATGAGGGAGAGGAGGAGAGAATGAGGGAGAGGAGGAAAGAGTGAGGGAGAGGAGGAGAGAATGAGCGAGAGGAGGAGAGAATGAGGGAGAAGAGGAGAGGATGATGGAGTATGGCCAAACGAGGGAAGAATGGAGGAGGTGGAGGCAATGGGATGAGGTA
>NW_005434202.1:0-787 GCF_000315625.1 Guillardia theta CCMP2712
GAAGTGACAAAACAACAGATCATTTTTGACAGGAGAAGCTTAAAATCCAAAAAAAACAAACGAGGCTTTGTTCGTTTTCGTCCCATCTATTGTACAATACAAAAACAACTCTCTCTCCTAGCTTACAAGATGCTCTTGAACAGGAAGGGAGTGTCCTGGATCACCGAAGCCTTGGTCAAGAACTCCTCGTACGCGTACGCAGTGATGGCGAGCATCGCAAGGCGTCCGTTGTTGAGCTCCTTGAGCTCGAGGTCGCGCTTCACCGGCTCGCTCTTGCCAGTGTAGAGGCGGAGGGGGTCGAAGCCGAGGTCTCCGGGGATGTAGTCAGCGCCCCTGGTGCGGGTGAAGGCGACAGACTCGACGGTGGCGGTGAAGATGATGATGGCCATGAAGAAGACCGGGTTCACGCGGTCAAGACCTCCGTTGAGCAGGGAGGGGGCCTTCTCTCCCGCAGCCAGAAGGTCCGGCTGTCCCAGCATCTTGGCCAGGTACGGCTGCACAAGCTCCGACACGGGCCATCCAGCAGCCGCAAGCATAGCAAGACGCCCGTGCTTGAGCTCCGCCTCCCTGTAGTTCTTGAGCGCGTCCATGGAGGTGGCGCAGTTGAGGGGATCGAAGCCCTTGTTGCCCACCATGACGCAGTCGGCCAGCACCGAGTCCGGCTTGAGCAGGCCGAACTTGATCGCGTTGCGCACGTACAGGTTGCCACCCTGAGCGTCATCGAAGCGCTGCATGTTCATCAGGCGCTCGTACTCGGCGTAGTCGATGACGCGTTGCCGTCGATGTC
>NW_005434202.1:887-5841 GCF_000315625.1 Guillardia theta CCMP2712
CAGCCTTGAGCTCGGCCATGTCGATGCTGCCAGAGCCGTCCGCGTCGAGCTTGTTGAAGAGCTCCTTGGTGAGCTTGACCTCTTGCTCGATCTTGGTGGGAGCGCTCTGCATGCGGAGGGAGCAGGTGGCAGGGCGGGAGGAGGCCAGGCGGGGGAGGCCCGAGGAGGCGGGGGCGAAGGCAGAGGCAGAAGCGATGGCAGCGAAGGCAGCGAGGGTTCGCAGCATGGCGGGTGAAGATGGGGGAAGGCAGGGAGGGACGGAAGGTTATATAGAGGAGAGGGGGGAACAAGTGCAGGGGGCGGGGCTCGCTAGGGAACTGAACGGTCGGAATGGATCGGGGGGAAGGTAGCCCAATCTCCTTGTTGCTTTGAGGGGACGGTACAGAGCGAAGGGGGGGTGGTGTTTGTACGAGTGGTGGGTGGGGTAGTCTTTGCAGATTGATCTTTCAAAGGGATAAATTCCTGTAGGGTGGGTGGTGCTGAAAGAGAACACTTAGAACAACGTTGCTAGGGGGTGGTATGAAATAGGGGGTACAGGTAATTTGTGGCTGAAGCAAGCCTGTGGAAAAGGTAGGTACTAAATCAGAATATTGTGAGTGGGGTACATCTCATGTTTGCCAGGGGGTCCTTTTATGGGGCACATTGTTGTATTTTCACAGTGGACGGGTTACAGGATGAGCAGGGGTGGATATCCGGCTGGATCGGGGGGGTTGTCGTTTGTGCATAGTAGGGTGGGTTTGAAAATGGTCTAAAGGACGGGTGGAGCAATCAAAAACTTCCAATCGTTGCATTCTTGTCAGTTTGTGCTGTAAACTCTGTGCACAGCTCCTTATGAGTCTGTCGGACCCCCAAGTACCCTACCCAGGATAATCCATTATCTATCGTGGGGTAGGGTCTCAGGGGTACTAAAGTGATGGAGAGCCGGATCACCGCACCATGATCCACTTTGTTCAGTGGCTTCTGGAATATTCTAGACCAGGCGGAATATCCGGACCATCCCCAGCCGACTCGTGATGACTCAGGCCCTGGGAGGCTGTCCAGTCCGGCGAGCCCGGCCAACCGACGTGAACGTCAACCGCGCCCGCGGCGGCCGGGCCGGGGTGACGGTGGCCGGGCGACCCGGACCGCCGAGTGAGTCGAGACCGAGTTTACTAGCGCCTGAGTTAATGCACACGAACTTCCGAAACTTGAAACCAGACTGAGACTCGATTGAGGAGCACATCATCCGACTCATCCTCGAGATTGACTGTCACGATGCTTGGATGTGACTTGAAAAAGTTGAAACTTGCCCCAAGCATCCACCAGGTGACCGTGGGAAATGAGAGGACTCCTCAGCAAGACTCTGTGACAGCTAGGAACTTCGGAAGCCCTCTCTTCGTCACGCATGCCAGGCTACATTGCCGCCGCTCTGAAACACGTAAGTCATCATGTTTTACCGGGCCGTACGGTACGGTATAGACTTGAACTCGGCTGAGTTTTGACGGTTAACCGTCGGCGTCGCAAGTTTCGGTGATCTAATTCGGCCGGGCCCGGCGGGGCACGGCTCAGCGCCGGGCTGGCATACGCGATCGGATCCATCACGGCGACCCGGTATCGGACGGTGACCGTCCGACTACCGTACTGTACTAGTGACGGAAGTACGGAACTTAAGGTCACGGCTCAGTGAGTCGGACACGGCGGCGCCGGGCGGTTCAACGGTTTGCACTCCGGAACCGTGATTCCGGGCCGAGTTCAAAGTTTCCGAGTTCCGAGTCGGGGACTCACTCAGTGACTCCTGATCAGTGATTGTCCTCGCCGTACTGATAGAAAGTGAACCCATGGAAACTGCCGCGTGACGGGCCGTGACTCGGCAAATGTACCCCACCGTTGGCGGGGAGTCCGACGGACTCCCGGGAATTGATGATTGCCAGAGCCTGTGACCGAACCAGCCGGCCGGGCATGCACGCACTGCGGCAGGAGACGGCTCAGTGTACCGTCGGCACCGGGCGTCCGGCGGTGGGTACACATAAGGATGCGCTAAACCTTGATTGCAGAAATTTTGCGAAAAGGACTCATTTTGATGATTTCGGGGGAAACACCCCAACCCCCACCCTCAAAACAATAGGCATCTGTACCCCATGGACGTCGTCTCACGACGAGTCAGGGTTCTTTATGACAGTCGTGAAGCTACCCCACCCCTCAAACATTTATCAATAAGTACTCAGATGTACCGGTAGTATATCAAAGCGTCTTTATATGTGCCTGCAGGTCTGAGCGAGTCTGGCGACCAGAAAGGCCCCTGGATCATCCACAGGGACGCTGGACCCCCTTTTTCATATGGTAAATAGGGGGTGAGGGTACGAAGGGGACCCGTGCGGGAGATATGATCTGCTCAGGTAGGGGGTGGTCGTATCCCTTCCTTTGCCCCTTGCAATGGTGGATGAGACCTTGGGTGGTGGGGTCATCAAGAACGGGTTCTATGGTCTAGAAGGTGGGTACTAAAGGTGAAAGACAGGGTAGGGGTTGTGAAATAAGGGGGTAGTAGGAACTGATGGACGCACCTTTAAGTATGCACACCAGGTATGGGTACCCCCTAAACAAATGCCCCCCTATACCCCACCACGACAAGTACAGTACAGTGATGCCAAACGTACCGGTACTTGTTGACACCCCACCCCAATGTAATACCCCTGCACTCCTCTATATAACCTTCCGTCCCTCCCTGCCTTCCCCCATCTTCACCCGCCATGCTGCGAACCCTCGCTGCCTTCGCTGCCATCGCTTCTGCCTCTGCCTTCGCCCCCGCCTCCTCGGGCCTCCCCCGCCTGGCCTCCTCCCGCCCTGCCACCTGCTCCCTCCGCATGCAGAGCTCTCCCACCAAGATCGAGCAAGAGGTCAAGCTCACCAAGGAGCTCTTCAACAAGCTCGACGCGGACGGCTCTGGCAGCATCGACATGGCCGAGCTCAAGGCTGCTCTCGGCAACAACCTCTCCGCCGAGATCCAGGCCCTCATGGCTCGTGGCGACATCGACGGCAACGGCGTCATCGACTACGCCGAGTACGAGCGCCTGATGAACATGCAGCGCTTCGATGACGCTCAGGGTGGCAACCTGTACGTGCGCAACGCGATCAAGTTCGGCCTGCTCAAGCCGGACTCGGTGCTGGCCGACTGCGTCATGGTGGGCAACAAGGGCTTCGATCCCCTCAACTGCGCCACCTCCATGGACGCGCTCAAGAACTACAGGGAGGCGGAGCTCAAGCACGGGCGTCTTGCTATGCTTGCGGCTGCTGGATGGCCCGTGTCGGAGCTTGTGCAGCCGTACCTGGCCAAGATGCTGGGACAGCCGGACCTTCTGGCTGCGGGAGAGAAGGCCCCCTCCCTGCTCAACGGAGGTCTTGACCGCGTGAACCCGGTCTTCTTCATGGCCATCATCATCTTCACCGCCACCGTCGAGTCTGTCGCCTTCACCCGCACCAGGGGCGCTGACTACATCCCCGGAGACCTCGGCTTCGACCCCCTCCGCCTCTACACTGGCAAGAGCGAGCCGGTGAAGCGCGACCTCGAGCTCAAGGAGCTCAACAACGGACGCCTTGCGATGCTCGCCATCACTGCGTACGCGTACGAGGAGTTCTTGACCAAGGCTTCGGTGATCCAGGACACTCCCTTCCTGTTCAAGAGCATCTTGTAAGCTAGGAGAGAGTTGTTTTTGTATTGTACAATAGATGGGACGAAAACAAAGCAAACGAGTTGAAAGTTTTTCGATATGTATCAAAGACCTGTCTTTTGCACTCTCACATGGATGTTAAAACACTCTCGTTACACGGAATTGTGTATTTCGACACAGGTATCAGTTATCAGAACTCGTCACGTTGATTTTTTTATTCCTTGTTCAAGTTCGTCGAAATTATCTGAACGCTATGAAGGACTATCACCATCAATTACAAATCCTTGAGGAGGCTATCTCCGTCCGAAACCTGAAGTTTCCAAAAGAGTTCAAACTTCCAAACTTCTGCTATGAAAAGTTCCAAACCTTGAGATCTCCCGGCGAGGCCTCCTTCTTGAGTGACTTGATGACTCCATTGTCCACGAACAGAGCATACCTGAACCCAGTCAGGCCCGTCTGACTGCCTACCAGCAGACTCTCCTCCTCTCCTATTCTCCTCCTTCCTTCTTTCCTCCTCCCTTCCCCCTTCCTCCTCTTGTCCTTCGATCTCTCCAGCTCCCCACGTCGTCTTCCCCCTCCTCTCCACCCTCCTTTTCTCTTCTCCTCCTCCCTTCTTTCCTCCCCCTTCCTCTTCTCCTCCTCTCCTCCTCCCTTCTTTCCTCCCCCTTTCCTCTTCTTCTCCTCTCCTCCTTCCTCTCCCCCCAACGCTGGTTTATCCTTGACGTGTGCCATACCTGTTCGTCCTCGATCCGACACCAAGGGCAGCGACGGAGAGGTCGAGCTCAGAGTGCTGGGAGACAAGCAGCTCAGGGGAGGGAAGGCAGGGGGTGGAAAAAGACCATGAACTTGGTGAACTCGAGGTCACAGTCGGAGTAGAACTCGATGCCGGTGGCCTTGTCCCCGAGCTTTGGGCATGTCAGAAGAAAGGGTTGAGGGGGGAGGAGGGGAGGGAATAGCACGGAACGGGAGGCATGGGCAATGAAGCAGAAAGTGAAAGTGAAAGGGGAGGGGGAGCAGGAATGAGCGAGAGAACGAGGGAGAGGGAGAGGGAGAGGGAGAGAGGGAGGGAGAGGGAGAGGGAGAGGGAGAGGGGGAAGGGGGAGGACGAGGACAGAGCTCACAGCTTTAGCCCATCCGTTGAGAACGTAGGGGTCGTTGGTGGAGACGCAGACAATCTTGTCGACGTTCTTGGACTTGAAGGCAGCCACGTTCTTGGAGAAGGAGGGAACATGCGCCTGATGGCAGACTCCAGTGTAGGCACCCGGGACTGCGAAGAGCACAACCTGCAGGTTGTCAGAAAGGGGAGGAGG
>NW_005434201.1:0-5738 GCF_000315625.1 Guillardia theta CCMP2712
CTAAGGATGCTACATCACATGAAATTGGCGCGCGAGTCAAGCATCTCATCGTCTTCAAGGCTTCGTAAGCCATCTTCACATCACGCTCGCACGTACAAGAGAGACATGTAGGTAATAGAATAGAAAGACGTTTATTAGTCTCTCGTTCCCAGTGTGAGTGGGGAGGTTGGCATCAACCGTCTGCATCCGATGTTTATGTTTATCCGGAGCACTCAGCGTTGTGCGTGCCAGGGCAGAGCTTGATCCCGTCGCTTCCACTGTAAGCAGTGTCCTTGACACCAAAGTTGCCGAAGATGGTGTGATCGGTGCTGTAATCGTCACCTCCGCCAAAGTTGTCACCATAGTTCCACTTGGCTCCCTTGTTGCCGCTGACCCTCTTCTGGTTGCTGATGGTAGTAGTGGGCCACTCGGAAGTGAACTTTGGCTCATGGGTGCCACTGACTGTCTCTAGGAGCTGTTGGAATTGCACGACTTCGGAGAACTGGAGTTCAACAAAATCAAATCAGAGACAAACACATGCTTCCCACTCCAAAGACAGTCATGCATGCATCATCATCAGCAGCAGCCAGCAACAGCAGCAGCAGCAGCAGCAGCAGCATCATCGTCATCGTCATCGTCATCGTCATCGTCATCGTCATCGTCATCGTCATCGTCATTATCATCGTCATCGTCATCATCGCCATCTTCGTCTTCATCTCCATCATCATCGTTGTCGTCGTCGTCATCTCCATTATCTCCATCATCTCCATCATCTCCATCATCTCTATCATCATCTCCGTCACCTCCATCTTCGTCACCACCATGCGTCATCATGTATCGATGTAATATCCCTCCATCTTTCATCTCACCATTTTCTCAGTGGACAACGCGATACCTCAGCCTCGCTCAGCAGCTCGCAGTTACCCTACCCCCTTCCGAATCTTGGCTATATTTCATTATAAGTTTTTGTTGCATCGGACCTTTCGGACCCCCCACGTTCCCTGCTTGTGACTACCCGAGCACCCCTCCGTGGTCACTGGTGACTTCCAGATGACCACCCTACTACCCCCCCGGACCTACCGTACTGTGCTCCACTACTGTGACTTCGGTTTTGCCGAGTAGGTATACATGGACCTTCACTACCACCTTCCTAGGACCTTTATCTGTATGCATTGGATCTATTTCGAGAGTCATAGCGGAGGGCGACGCTTTTCCGAGTACCCTTGTACCCCCCGGTCACCCACTCTTCTGACCCCTTATAAACAGTCACGGTCCCGATCAGGCTTGGGCCAGTGGTCTGGCCCGGGGGGGCACCCGGTGCGGCGGGCCCCGGCCCCGGCCGGGCGGCCCGGGATCGTGTCCGACTCGGACTGCGGCGGATGCGTTGAGCTTTCTGCCGGTGCCACTGGCGGATCGCTCGGCGAACAAGGAAACGGCAGTGCTCGGATTTCGCCGCAAGCCTTCCCGAGTCCCGGTCCCGTCAGTACTCATCCGCGGGGCCCGTCAGTCCAAGATCACTGAGTCCGGTCAGGCTTTCGTCGGCGCCCTCAGTCCGGGCCGGGGGGTTCATTCTCGCTGTACGGACGCCGGTACGCCGCCGGACGGTCGCCTCACGGTTTCTCTTCTCGCCGGCAGTCACTGTGGCCTCACGTACGGCCCGCCGCCCGCCGGTCCGACCCTCACGGCCCGGCGTGCCCGTACTGATTTGAGTAACTCAGTTGGCTTACTGTTAACTGAAGGGCCGCCGCCCCGCCGCGGCGGCCCGGCCCGGCCGCGGCCGCCGGGCCCGCCTTGGCCAGGCCGGAGTCAGTCACGCGGCCGCCGGTTGTGGCGACGCCCGGGGTGGGCACGGCGGTCGGAAATTTGACTCCCGGCGACCGGGTCCCGCGCCGTGACTCGCAGTGAGGCCGCCCGGCCAACCGTACGGTGACCGTGAGTGCGGCGCGGCGGCGCGGCCGGGGGGGTGGGCCCCGGCGTCCCCGCCGCCGCGGCCAGTGCGGCCAGTTCAAGGGCGCTAAGTGCCGATCAGGCGTCCGTCCGACGGCACCCGGCGTGCCCGTAATGATTGAATGTAATGCGCAGTGCCGGGGCCCACTGCGTGTCGGACCTGCCAGTGGGGGGCGGCCCCATGGTCTGCCGTCTGGTATTGAAACCGGGTGCCGTGACCGTTCATTCTGTTCCTTCAGTGCTGTTTACTCAAAGTTACTGAGTTAAAGATCAGTACTAGGAGGACAATCACTGCCGGAGAGTTGAGGCCCTGGCCTGAGGCTTGACCCTGACACTATCTTGTTCCTCACGGAGTCAAACTTTCACAGTGAAGTCAAAAATCAGTTTACCTGTGACGGACTCGACCGGACCGCCGAGCCTGGGAGTCCGACGAGTCTCGAGCCGCTGCCCTGAGAATTTCAAGTGGCAGCGGAGAAGCCTCAGAAGTTCAGCTGGGCTTGCGAAGCCCGGGGCGCTGATGAAGTTCAATGCTGCTACCGGGATCGGATTTTGAAGCATCTCTAGGGGCGTGCGAGACTGCTTCCTCTCCATGACTATGAGGCAGGTGAGGAGAGCTACGCCAGAAGCTGCTACATCACAGGTCTATGGCGTTTACGCAGTCCGGCGAAGCGAATGCTCATGAAACATCGAAAAATCAAGAAGCAAATGTGAACTGGAAGGGGTTTATTGCCCGGTCGATGCTAGGAAGGAACAGGGAATAGAGAACACATATGAGCGTGGAGGAGAGGAGCCTGAGGGGAGGCACGTACTGAGGGTCAAACGAATTGTAGCTTCTTTTATAGTCCAGCTCCCCAAGAGACAGAGAATGTTGGATCTTGTCCCAGGCTTCGATCCATCTCACAGGAAATGTCCATGTAACTTCCTTGCTTGGAGGCAAGAGGGAGACAGACCCGTAGCTTCCAGTGTCCTAGACCAGGTAGGGTCAATACGTCGATGGGACCCCAAGGAGATGACGACAAGCTCCATGGGACCCCTGCTGTCAACCAGATAGCATTGGCACGGCCTTCAGTAGTGTATCTGGACCTGACACTCTCTCAACCTCGTTCTCATCACCGTCCCTTTATCAACCATCTCACCACACCAACTACCTCCTTCAATCTCACTGTTACTTCCCTCACCTACACTATGAGCTAGCTGTAGTCTATGCGCCTGGGCTTGTTTCCAACGTTCCCCTTTTCTAGTCAAAAAGGAATCTCACGACCCGGCAGTTCTGCCCGACTTCGCTGACCGAGTTGGTCGTGAACCCACCAAGACAAAACTCATCAATCATCACACCATGGAATCCTTGACATGCTGGCAATCATACGACCTGCAGGCACACATACATGAGAGCCAAGCCGGTCTGCCGAGCCACAGCTAATACACATCAAGGCATGCGATCTGACACTCTTGCTGGGGTATCGGATCATTGCGTTTGATTGCTTGATTGTGCGACGAGAGAGCCAGACAGCGGAGGTTTGAGGGAACATGATCCTTCTATCTGAAGAGCCTGTTCCTTGTTCCTCGTACAGGCTAAAGGAAAGGCAAGGGATAGTGCTTGCTGCTGCACAAGCACATTTGTCAAAAGAGCTCTTGCTTCTCACAAGCTGGTGCTGCTGATCCTGCAAGGATTCAGGGAGGCACGGTCTGTACCCACAAGGCTCTGAGAGCAGCCAGGAGTAATCCTTGCGAGTGTTCGTTATGAGCTACCTTGATTAGGTGTAGTAGTAATACTTGGGACTCACAACACATGTATCGTAGTCAATGATGAAGTTTGATATGATGGATAACTTTAGTCTTGATGGGGTTTACTATCTGCAGTCTTCACTGCCTTTACAATCTCTAGTCTTGATTTGGTTTACTATGTCTAGTCTTCATCGTGTCCTCTCTTGCTATCAGTCTCCCTTGACTTTGATTCTCTCTGGGATAAATCTCAAGTTTGACAGTCCTGGAGGTCAATGGCTCGCATGCAGCATCAACAAGGGGAGCATTGCTTCGCAGGGCTGCTGCTGCAAGTGCCAAGTCGACTGAACATCTGCAAGAGCCTTAGCGCAAAACTTGATGCAGCGACTGCAGAAGCTGCCGGAGAGCTTCGAGAATCTCCATCATCATCATCATCATCATCATCATCATCATCATCATCATCATCATCATCATCATCATCATCATCATCATCATCATCATCATCATCATCATCATCATCATCATCATCATCATCGATCATCATCATCTCAATCAGGAAGAACGCCTGGTATAAGGATGAGAAGGCGGAGAAGGTGGCGATAGTGATGGTGGTCGCAATAGTGAAGGTGGCGATAGTGATGGTGGTCGCAATAGTGAAGGTGGCGATAGTGATGGTGGTCGCAATAGTGAAGGTGGCGATAGTGATGGTGGTCGCAATAGTGAAGGTGGTGATAGTGATGGTGGTCGCAATAGTGAAGGTGGTGATAGTGATGGTGGTCGCAATAGTGAAGGTGGCGATAGTGATGGGGTGATAGTGATGCTCGTGATGGTGATGGGGGCGATAGTGATGCTCGTGATAGTGATGAGGGTGATGGTGATGGGGGCGATATTGATGGGGGGGATGGTGAAGGCGGTGATGGTGATGGGGGCGATAGTGATGGGGGAGGGAGGTGGGGAGGGAGAGGGGGAGCAGGAGAAGGAGGAGGAGGGAGAGGACGAAGGAGAAGAGGTGGTGACGCAAGTTGAGTCGTTGTTGTTGTCTGTGCTGGTGGGGGAGAAGGAGAAGGAGATGGTGGATTAGGAGGAGTCGGTGCTGATGGTGATGGCGGCGGCAGAGGAGATGGTGTTGAGGAGGAGGAGCAGGGTTGAAAAGAGGGGTGATGAGGAAAAGAAGAGTAGGAAAGGAGGACGAGGAGGAGGAGGAAGACGAGGAAGTAGGAGGAGGAGGAGAAAGTGGAGATGAGCAGGAGGAGGCAGAAGGGGAGAGAGAAGAAGGGGGAGAAAGGAGGTAGGAGGAGCGCAGCAGCACAAGGGGGGAGGAGAGGCAGAGAGAGGAGGAGGAGGGGGGGTGGAAGGAGGAGTTGATGGGGGGAAGGAGAAGCAGATGAGGGCTGGAGGAGGAATGGAAGAGGGAAGAGAGGAGGAGGAAGAAGGGAGGAGGGGAGGTGGTGTTGGTTCAAAAACTGAAGCAGAAAAAGTCCAAGGATGAGGAAGAGGAAGCAGGGAGGAGGAGAAGCAGGGAGGAGGAGGCCAAAATGATCTTTTTGGTTTCTGAATCAGCAACAGCATCTCCATCACATCATCTTCTAAATCATATTCTCTATCAATATCATCATCTCAGTCTCCATCATAATCATCATCACATTCATCATAGTCTCGATCATCATCTTCTTCAGGTTCATCATCATGATCATCATTTTTATCAACATCTACTCCGTTATCATTTCTATCAATATCTCCATCATCTCCATAACATCATCGTGATCATCTCCATCACCGTCATCATCATTGACATTATCAAATCCACTATTTCCCAACTGGCAGCACCTGCCGACACCCACAACAAGCTTCGCGCAGTCATCAGTGATGATAGCAGGCAAGCAGACATCAGACTCTGTCTCGCAGCCATCGGTGCTGTCGCCCTTGCGAGTATCACAGTCAAGGCAGGTCACATCGACTGGTGTGTGCTTGTGTGATAACGATTGCTCGAGTCAAGCATCTCATCGTCTTCAAGGCTTCGTAAGCCATGTTCACATCACGCTCGCACGTACAAGAGAGACATGTAGGTAATAGAATAGAAAGACGTTTAT
>NW_005434200.1:0-903 GCF_000315625.1 Guillardia theta CCMP2712
CCATTTTAGAGGACGGAGGAGGGAGTTGCAAGACAGCGAAGCGAAGTATCTTCCTGAAGAATCAAGGATGGGAAGCTATGATTCACGTCCACAGGGCTTAGATGGGTGAGAAGGATGAGCGTGAGAACCTGAGAGCCTCCGAGGCGGCGAAGACTCTGACAAGAGCAGAGGAGAGGAGGATTGGGTGCCGACAAGTTAATATCTTCGTTACTCAAAGTTAAGTTT
Organism: Guillardia theta CCMP2712; assembly: GCF_000315625.1. Lineage (NCBI taxonomy): Eukaryota > Cryptophyceae > Pyrenomonadales > Geminigeraceae > Guillardia > Guillardia theta. Next base: position 226 of record NW_005434200.1, read on the forward strand.
AAAATCAGTACGAGGACAATCAGGTTAAAATCAGTACGAGTCAAGGTAGAATTCCTTTACTCAAAGAAGAGAGTTATAAATCAGTACGAGTCAAGGTAGAATTCCTTTACTCAAAGAAGAGAGTTATAAATCAGTACGAGTCAAGGATTCCCAAACTTTAGCTGACCCGGCTGCCCGGCCCGGGCCCGGAGACGGTTAGTTAAGGGTCGCCGAGTTGAGTAAAAGGTTTGTTGAGCTGGGAGAGAGCGCACAGGTTTGTGCTGAGAGCGATGCAGTGAGGAGGCGGAGGGGAAGACAGAGATCAGAGAAGCAGAGTGACAAAAGAAAGAATGAACTTCGGAAGAAGAACACGCTTAGCCGGCTCTTGTTCACAAATCCAGGTGAAGATGGAGGGTCTGTCAGATATTCTTGATGGAGGAGACCACATTTCTCCGTGTATAGTCCTCACCGTCAGTCTTTCCTCGAGGAAGAGTGGTGCAGGTCTACCTGTGAGCACAAGGCAATGGAACGGCTACGTTGCTCTACCTGCGATAGAAAGACTTTGCAGTTGTATGTCCCTTGATCCTTGGACGACACGTTCAACTCATGTATGACATGAAGAGAGTTTCTAGCACACTGCTGATCGCTTCTGACCACTGCAATCAACAGAGATATCCTTCTTGTTTTTTCTCATGCGAT
>NW_005434200.1:2118-2299 GCF_000315625.1 Guillardia theta CCMP2712
CTACAGGTACAGCTAGTGAGCTATCGCAGTCTACAAGTACAGCTAGCGAGCTATCGCAGCCTACAAGTACAGCTAGTGAGCTATCGCAGTCTACAAGTACAGCTAGTGAGCTATCGCAGTCTACAAGTACAGCTAGTGAGCTATCGCAGTCTACAAGTACAGCTAGTGAGCTATCGCAGTC
>NW_005434200.1:2892-4752 GCF_000315625.1 Guillardia theta CCMP2712
CAAGCACAGTTCAACCACCCGACCTAGCATCAACACATCCGTCATCCAGACATAGTGGCTCAAAACCAAATTCAACATTGTCTGAAGCGTCAAGCAGCGCCTTGCCTGGCTTCGGGCAGACGAGCAGCGCCTTGCCAGGCTTCGGGCAGACGAGCAGCGCCTTGTCAGGCTTCGGGCAGACGAGCAGCGCCTTGCCAGGCTTCGGGCAGACGAGCAGCGCCTTGCCAGGCTTCGGGCAGACGAGCAGCGCCTTGTCAGGCTTCGGGCAGACGAGCAGCGCCTTGCCAGGCTTCGGGCAGACGAGCAGCGCCTTGTCAGGCTTCGGGGGCAGCACCGGGTCAGCATTCGGCGGAGCAGCTGGGCTCGGATCAGGAGGCAGCCAGGCGTCGTCGAGCGCTGGAGCGAGCTTGAGCTCGAGCGCGGCATCGAGCAGCGGGTCAGGCTTCGGGCAGACGAGCAGCGCCTTGTCAGGCTTCGGGCAGACGAGCAGCGCCTTGTCAGGCTTCGGGCAGACGAGCAGCGCCTTGTCAGGCTTCGGGGGCAGCACCGGGTCAGGATTCGGCGGAGCAGCTGGGCTCGGATCAGGAGGCAGCCAGGCGTCGTCGAGCGCTGGAGCGAGCTTGAGCTCGAGCGCGGCATCGAGCAGCGGGTCAGGCTTCGGGCAGACGAGCAGCGCCTTGTCAGGCTTCGGGCAGACGAGCAGCGCTTTATCAGGCTTCGGGCAGACGAGCAGCGCCTTGTCAGGCTTCGGGGGCAGCACCGGGTCAGCATTCGGCGGAGCAGCTGGGCTCGGATCAGGAGGCAGCCAGGCGTCGTCGAGCGCTGGAGCGAGCTTGAGCTCGAGCGCGGCATCGAGCAGCGGGTCAGGCTTCGGGCAGACGAGCAGCGCCTTGCCTGGCTTCGGGGGCAGCACCGGGTCAGGATTCGGCGGAGCAGCTGGGCTCGGATCAGGAGGCAGCCAGGCGTCGTCGAGCGCTGGAGCGAGCTTGAGCTCGAGCGCGGCATCGAGCAGCGGGTCAGGCTTCGGGCAGACGAGCAGCGCCTTGTCAGGCTTCGGGCAGACGAGCAGCGCTTTATCAGGCTTCGGGCAGACGAGCAGCGCCTTGTCAGGCTCGGGGGCAGCACCGGGTCAGCATTCGGCGGAGCAGCTGGGCTCGGATCAGGAGGCAGCCAGGCGTCGTCGAGCGCTGGAGCGAGCTTGAGCTCGAGCGCGGCATCGAGCAGCGGGTCAGGCTTCGGGCAGACGAGCAGCGCCTTGCCAGGCTTCGGGGGCAGCACCGGGTCAGGATTCGGCGGAGCAGCTGGGCTCGGATCAGGAGGCAGCCAGGCGTCGTCGAGCGCTGGAGCGAGCTTGAGCTCGAGCGCGGCATCGAGCAGCGGGTCAGGCTTCGGGCAGACGAGCAGCGCCTTGTCAGGCTTCGGGCAGACGAGCAGCGCCTTGTCAGGCTTCGGGCAGACGAGCAGCGGGTCAGACGTTGGGGATGGAAAGTCATGTGGCACTCAGGACACCCGGATCTGCAAGTATGAAGCTAGTCAAGGGCCTGATGGTACAGGTACCACCTCTGCGAGTACACGAGGGTTGTATCTTTCGATTACGCACATGGCTGTATACTCGGGGAGCTCTTTTGAAGAACTCAGAGTCGGGGATTACTTGCTCAAACGTTGTTTCCTTGAGCCGGGGAACCCGAGCCCAGCAGGCAGGACCGATGAACCATGTCCATTTGGATTTGGTAACAACTCTGGTTTTGCTGCTGTGAATGGTTCAATGATTGGAGAAGCAACTCCGGCGTTTCCTCCTGCGCCATTGTTTCCGTCGAAACCGCAAGACCCAAGGTTCGCGCAGGTAGAGCATGTGCAGTT
>NW_005434200.1:4932-6658 GCF_000315625.1 Guillardia theta CCMP2712
GGGGAAGCAGCTGGGATCTATCGGCTTTCACAGCCACGACGGCAAGTTGCACTATTGCACGAAGGACATGTTTTCATCCGATCACATTGACTTCGGACCAAAATGCATGGCGGGAGACAGGATAGGATGCGGCATACTGAGCTTGACGAATGAGGCCAGTGCGATCTACTTTGTCAGGAATGGGATCGAGATAGGAAGAATGGATCTAGATCCTGACATGTCGTTTCCCTTTGCTACCATCACCTCCAGTCATGGCGCCATGGTCGCCTTCGACTGCAAGCCCTGCCCTCCTCGTCCCGCCCTATCAGCTTGCCTTCTTCAAACTGCAGGCATTGATGTGCTAGACACGGTGACAGGCGAGTGGAGGGCAGGAAAGAAGGTGGGAAAGGAAGGTCCTCGAGGAGTTCCGGTCCTGTTCGAAGGGTCAGATGTGCTGCATTATGCCAAGGCAGGGGAGGTAAAACCTTCAGAGTCAGGAGCTATAGGAAACAGGAGAGTTTCCTACATGGTCTCTAGCGCTGGAGATGCTGCAAGCCCACGACACGGTCATCATCCAGAACTCTGAGTTGTCTCAATACTTTCTTGCTACTCTAGAGATCACAAAGCCTTGCAGTATTGTGGGCTTGTCTTTTTCTTGGAAAATCCCAAGTTGGTATCTGTCGGGTCTGCTGCCCTGAGAATCTCTGCTCCTGGAGTTGTTCTTGACTCTCTCTCCATCATGGCTCTTTCATCTCTGAGTAAGAACTCCCCGTTTACCTCGGGTGGCTGTTGTGGAGTGTTGCTGGCGTCAGGTTCTTTGACAATGAAGAACGTAGAAGTCAGATGCCCCAACGGCTCCGCAGTCTGCATCAACGATACTGGTTGCCATGGGCTTCAAGTAGACGGCTGCAGGGTTGGACCTTGTGGGAGGCATGGTATCGTCTTAAGTTCATGCGCTGAGGAAATTATCGTGAAGAATTCAACGATAGAAAAATGTGCAATGATCGGTGTTGCGGCCAATGATCAGTGTAAGGCAAACTTTATGAACTTGAACATTTCAGGCTGCAACGTTGGTATCCATGCTTCTGGGGCAACCTTCAAGGTATCTGAGACAACCATCAAAGACTGCAAGGAATCAGCTGTTCGCGTCTTTTGGAATCAACCTTTCAATGCACAAAAAATCCGCTTGGAGACCTGCACGATCGAGAAGTGCTTCAGACCGATCGTGGCCGAGGGGAAGGGGCTCGAGATCGTTGTCCCCTCCTCTTGCATCATCGAAGGCTGCTCGCTCAAGAACGAAACGAAAGGAGGTGCGGTGATAGACTGGAAGAATGATCCCGACCCGCCGGTTCTTGTAGAAGCCTTCACGCCGCAGGACAACTTCAGCCGCTACATGAAACTGATGCTGGGCCTGGGAACTGAAGTCTTGGTGAAGGTGCTGAGAAAGTGTTACAAGTCGAGAACAGGCAAGAACTGGAACCACAGGACGGGGCGAGAGATAGCCTCTCGGATGAATGACTACCAGCGAAGTAGATTGGGCAAAGCCATGCTTGAGCGGCTGAAGGAAGACGAAATGGATAGCTGGGACATCACGCTGCTCTCAGCTCTTCTGGTGAACAATCCTGGCTACATGGACTCGTCGAGCTTGGAACGAGCAGTGGAGTCACTGAGAGATCAGAGGAACGAGTTTGTTCACTCCGGTAGCTTCAAGGACCTCTCCATGGATCACGGCGACTTCCGATCGAAG
>NW_005434199.1:0-5590 GCF_000315625.1 Guillardia theta CCMP2712
CGTGATCACTTCACCACCATGTTGTCTTACAGGAATCATAAGCAGATCCTTCGATTCCTCGAACCCAACGTTTCCTTCAAACCCGATGGACTTGTCCACTTCAAACCCCCTGCAATCATCCGCATCCTCTCTTAGAGCCTTTTCCAGCTCCTCCATATCCTCGCTGAGGCTCTTGTCCTGGATATCTTCCTCCTTGTCCTGCTCTTCTTCCTCCCATTCCCTCAACTCCTCCTCCTCCTCCTTGCTCCGCTTCTTGACGGGACGATCCATCTGTGTACTAGACGCTTTCATCTCCGAAGTGACATATTCAGCAAGGTCCTGCCACGGATCTTTCTCCACCTCCTGCTCTGCTGTGTTAGAGGGCGAAGTGGTGGGAGATGGAGGAGAAATGGAAGTGAGACGATGAAGAGTGAGAAGAGGAGAGAGAGAAGGAGGAGAAGTGAGATGAGGTGGAGAAGAGAGAGGGAGGACAGAAGAGAGCGAAAGTAAGATCGAAGGGGAGGGTAGTAATAGCGGGAGTAGCGCAGGGGAGCGAGGGACGAGAGCGTAGAAAGAATATGTGGAGGGGGATTTGGCAGCTAAGAATTACCTCGTCCTCGTCATCATCCTTATTTTTCGCAGTCTTCATCTGTTCCCTCAACGCTCGTGATGGATTTTTCTCTTTCACCAACGATGGTGCTGGTTGTTTCCCGACGACACATGCCCATGGGCTCGAAGTCGCCTCTTCTAGACTTCCAAACTGACAAGAGAAGCTGATCAGGCGCGAATGATGCGATCGAATGCAGGAGAATGTGTGGGAGAGGATGAGAACAAGCAGTGATAGAAGAGGCAGGGGAGGCAGGAGAGAGGAGACGAGAGTAGGGAGGGAAGAACAGCAAGGCTTGCAAAGATCATCAGACATTCGTCAGAGACAGCAGGGGTTCTTGAGCATCACCGCTTGATAGTAAGGCCTTTCTCTCTTCACACCAGCGCTGTTGCAAAAGATAACCCATCTCCCCATCCTCCTCGCCCCCTTGCCCTTCCCTTTCACTTGACCCCTTGCTTCATCCTTGACGAACAGCAGGGTGAAAGTCCCTTCACTTGACTTCATCTTGTATCTTGCCGTGTCTGTGAACAGGTCGCGACGATCCCTCTCATACATGCCGTTCACCTCGCTCGATCCTGCGCCCGAGACGATGAAGCATGCCCCAGGATCTCCTTCCGCTGCCCCCTTGCAGAACTCTTCCTTGAAGATCGCCTTTGCCATCTGATCCAGATTCCCATCCTTTGTAGATTTCTGACTCTGACTCTGACTCTGACTCTGACTCTGACTCTGACTGGCCTGTTCCTTCTTCAATGCCCGTAACGCTTCATGGTCGTCTTCAGGAGACGACGTCATGTTCAGCCTCTTTCGAAGCTGATTCACTTTCTCCATCAGACCCTCTGGAGTGAAGGTTTCCTCCTCCATCGCATTCTCTTCCTGCGTGCGCTCGAACTCCTCAGAAACTGCCCCTCCCTCTCCTCCTTTCCTCTGCTTCTTTTCTCTCTCCGCGATCTCCTTCGCTGCATCGCCGTACTCCTGCTTCCACTTCCTCTTCTGCCTCCTCATCTGCGACCTGCTGAAAGTGAACCCATCGGGGGTTCGTAGCAGCTTGATCTTCCTATCTCCCTTGGACCACTTCCCCCCGATGTTCCATGATCCGTACTTGTTGAGCCCTACCGCATTCTTTTTCCCTCCTCGAAGGATGACGCGGCTGAAAGAAGAAATCAAAAGGCCGCGCGATGTCCTTGCTATGACTTCAGACTCGCTGGGACATTGTGTACTTGTTCTTTCCCATTCCTGGTTCGTCTTGCCGTTGTTGTACAATGTAACGCAGGTCGAAATTGGAGTACTTCCCTCCAAAGTCATGGACAGTGTCAACAACAACAAGATCATCGTCGCCTTCAGATTAGTCGACGCCATCTAAATCCTCTCCTCTCCTCTCCTCTCCTCTCCTCTCCTCTCCTCTCCTCTCCTCTCCTCTCCTCTCCTCTCCTCTCCTCTCCTCTCCTCTCCTCTCCTCTCCTCTCCTGCTCTCTTCACGCCATGGTTTAGTTTGCATGTGGATCCGCCTGCTCGATCACCCCACCCCTCGAATTACTAATACCCTACCACTCAAGATACCCCTATATTGGCATATCTGGACCCCACCTTACACAGGGGTCTTACTACCCCACCCACCATTCTGAACCTAGACATTCATGAGGAATCGAGATGCGCAGCAGATTGGGGAATGAGAAGAGGAAGAGGGAGGAGGAGGAGGGAGGAGGGAGGAGGGAGGAGGGAGGAGGGAGGAGGGAGGAGGGAGGAGCGAGGAGGGAGGAGCGAGGAGGGAGGAGCGAGGAGCGAGGGTGAGGGATAGTCAGTAGCGGAAGGAGGAGCCAGCATCAGGAGGGCAAGTTGGAGCACTCCTGACAGTTCGGCCTAGTTGGCAGGGGGATCATGTCAAGCACATCGAAAGAGGGAGTATCGAGCAAGGTTTGCTCGTTTCTCAGCTAATCTCAAGATTCTGAGAGCCCTTTCAGCCGGGATTCGGCTCGTTCAACTCGGGAAACGTAGAGGAGATCATAAAGACCCGGTGAACTCGAAGACCACCTCCTCCCTCTTCCCTCCTCCCTCCTCCCTCCTCCCTCCTCCCTCCTCCCTCCTCCCTCCTCCTCCACCGCCCTTCTCTTCCTCCCTTCTTCCTCCTCCTTCCACTTCTTATCCCCCTCTCAGCTCTTTTCCTACACCCATCCTTATCCTCTCGTGACCTTCCTGTCGCAGAACTTCGTCCCTCCGCCGATCCCACGGGACATCATCCGCCATGACGTAGAGCTGCCTCCTCCTCCTCCTCCTCGACTACGGCTGATGTAGTCAGCAGGAATTCGACTGTTTCAAGAGACGCTCCCTCGGCCACGAGATGAAAGATCTCTTCCTACTCGACAGGAACTGGACCTTCGTCAACCATGGCGCCTTCGGAGCTCCGTTCTCGCTCATCGTCGACATCGCGCAGAGGTGGTTCATGGAGATCTGCTTACACCCTACCGCTGCTGCTGCTCCTGCTCCTGCTCCTGCTCCTGCTCCTGCTCCTGCTCCTGCTCCTGCTCCTGCTCCTGCTCCTGCTCCTGCTCCTGCTCCTGCTCCTGCTCCTGCTCCTGCTCCTGCTCCTGCTCCTGCTCCTGCTCCTGCTCCTGCTGCTGCTGCTGCTGCTGCTCCTGCTCCTGTTGCTGCTCCTGCCATCGCTCGCATGTGTTGTGATCGCTGTTCTCAATGTCTCTTCTCCCCTCCTCGCTCCCCTCCTCTCTCGTTTCCCCTGTCTCTTCTCTCTTCCTTGCTCCCTCTCCTCTTCCCTCTCCTCCTTCCTCCCCTCATCCCGCTCCTCCTCTTTCCCATCCTCTCCTCTAAGTTGTGCCGAGTGCAGGTGGAGAGTATACACGGAGCGCCAGCCTCTTCGTTTTATCGACCGGGAGCTTTTCCCCAGGGTTGTCGGAGTGATCAAAAAGTTTGCGTCCTTCCTCAACTGCCGCCCCGAGGACCTGGTGACTTCTGTGCTCTGGGAGGAGCATCGGCTGACTGGTCAACTCGTTTCAGGTGCTGTTGCAGAACGCAACGACTGGCCTGAACTGCGTGCTTGAGGTGGAGGAGAGGGAGGAGGGGAGGAGGAGAAGGTGACCAGGAGATACTCCAGAGCTTCCCGCTGAGCGCTCAAGACAAGGTCCTCTTCTTTGACTGCACATATGCGAGCGTCAAGAAGATGATAAGGAAGGTCTGCAAGGTGAAGATGCTGGTTGCCTCCCTGCTCCTCCCTCCCCCTTCGCCTTTGTCCCCCCTCCTCCCCCTTGCTTCATCCTCTTCCTCCTCCTTCGTTCTCTCCCTCATACCACGTTCATCCTCCTCTCCTCGTTCCTCCCCTCCTCCTCCATCCATTCTTCACGTCCTCCTCTTCCACCTTGGACCATTGTCCACTCCCTAGCTGATCGCCAGCAGGACAAGAACGCGGTGCCGGTCGAGGCGAAACTTAAGCTCAAGGAGATGAAGGGGAGCGAAGACATCCTCGCTCAAGTAGAAGGTGATGTTGGATGGAGAAGGGAGAGAGGGAGGAGAAAAGGCAGGAAAAGGAGAAGAGGAGGACAGGAACGGAGACGACGAGGAGGAGGAAACGAAGGAGGAGGAGGAGGAGGGAGGAGGAAGAGTTTTGTGAAAGTATTCTTTCTTGCCTTCAGCTGCGATACCGGAGGGTTGCAAGCTTGTCGTCATAGATCATGTCACTTCGAATGAGGTGGAACAAGCAGACGAGCTGCTAGAAAACACTGTTTCTTCTCTCCTCCTCCTCTACTTCTCCTCCCCTCCCCTCCCCTCCTCTGCTCTGCTCTGCTCTGCTCTGCTCTGCTCTGCTCTGCTCTGCTCTGCTCTGCTCTCCCCTCCTCTCCTCTTCCCTCCTCTCCTCTCCCCTCCTCTGCTGTGCTCCGCTTTGCTCTCCTTTTCACTTCATCTGCTTCAGGCTCTTCTTTTTCCCATCGACGAACTTGTTGAAATCTGCCACAAGAAGGACGCGCTCGTCCTGATCGACGGAGCTCACGGTCCCTCCCTCCCCTCCTCCTCCCCTCCTCCTCCCCTCTGTCTCCCTTCCTTCCTCACTCCCTCTGCTTCTCTGCTCCTCCCTTCTGCCTTCTGCCTTCATGTTCCCTCCCACTTCCTTTATCAACCTCTCCTTCCGGTTTTCTTCTCCCCCTCTCTCTCCTTGTCTTTCCTTCCTTCCTCTTCCTCTCTCCCTCCGCATCTCACAACCATACTCTTGCCTGTCCTGACTCCATCTCTCCTCCCTCCTTCGATCACTGTAGGGCTCGGATCCTGTCCGCTCGATCTCGAGCGAACAGGAGCAGATTTTTACGTTGGCAACTGCCACAAGTGGTTCTGCGCTCCTAGAGGCGTCGCCTTCCTCCATGTGAACCACTCCAATCTCAGCAAGATGTCGCCAGTCAAGCGGCAGAAGATCGAGAAGGAGGAGGAGAAGAAGGAGGAAGAGAAGAAGGAGGAAGAGAAGAAGGAAGAGGAGAGGAAGGAGGAGAAGAAGGAGGTGGTGTGCGACGAGAAGGTGTGCGAGCGAGGAGCGGGGAGGAAGAGGAAGAGGGAGTGGGGGGAGGTCAGAGGGGCCATAGTCTCGCACGGGTACGAGGAAGGGTTCGCAAGCGAGTTCATCTGGGACGGAGCTCGCGATTACAGCAGCTGGTTTGCGCTCGATAGCTGCCTGCTAGCTTGGGAGCAGCTGGACTTGTCGGCGTGCCGCGCGTACTCGAAGAAGCTGCTAGACTGGGCTGGGCACATGCTGGGGGAGAGGTGGAAGACGGGGACGCTCGTTCCTCTCTCGCTGTGCTCCTCCATGTGCCTGGTGCAAGTGCCGCGAGCTGCTGACGACAAGCAGGAGAGGAAGAGAGTTGATGATGGTGAGAAAGAGAATGAGGAGGAGGAGGAGGAGGAGGAGGAGGAGGAGGAGGAGGAGGAGGAGGAGGAGGAGGAGGAGGAGGAGGAGGAGGAGGAGGAGGAGGAGGAGGAGGAGGAGGAGGAGGAGGAGGAGGAGGAGGAGGAGGA
>NW_005434198.1:0-5550 GCF_000315625.1 Guillardia theta CCMP2712
GAGACGTGAAACTAGCAGAATGTTTTGATGAATGAAACAGACTTGTCATGATCAATGTTAGTCGTCCAACGCTTCCGATCCGATCGTCGGTGGCACTGTCCGTACGCCAACTTGGCAACATTGCAGTAGTCGTATGGTCACTACCAACAGAGTATGTGTAAGTTGTGTGAAGTGCCAAACTTGTTGGGAAACATTCTTGTCACAGTACTGACGGTCAGTATCCGGTAAACTTGAACTGATCGAACATGACAAGGATGCGACCGAGTCTCGAAGATTTACGGTCATCGATTCAGTGACGCCGGGCCACCGGTGACTCCGAGAGTCCTGAGTCCCAGCTGCGAGATTCGAATCACTGAGTCCGAGTCTGCACATCACTGGCCAGATACAACTAGTGATGATGATAGTACACCATTGTAATCGTCTCACCATCATCGCCGCGCGCCGTGTGTAGTTCTCACCCGTGATTGTACACTTGTACAACCTTGCAACACCACAGTTCCGAGTTGTCGGAATTCATCCCGACCTAAGCCATACTGACCGCTTCGTCCACTCGCCCGATGAGACACATTATCCGATCATCGAGTCCTGCCATTGAACTTCTGACCGTCTCCCATAATGTGAACTTCCGAACGACTACCGGGCCCGACTCGGAACGACTACCGGGCCCGACTCGGACTGACCTGAGTTGATTGGCGGACGACTCGTCGACATGAGGGGGGGTAAGAGATTAACTACTTTCCGGTTAAATTTAACTGGATTATTGCCTATTTGAACTTGCAATGTAAGCTACATTCAATCTATTCAGCTATAATGTTGGCTATTTAGCAACTTTAGTGTTAAATTAGAGGAATTGTCTTTAAATTTAACTCAGATCTTGATCTATGGAAAAATGTGAGGAATCGCGGAGGGCTGCAATGATGGGCAACGGTGTTTGGGAATGGCGGGCCGCCGCCGCCGCCGCCGCCGCTGCAGGAGAAGGAGGAGGAGAGGAGGAGGAGAAAGACCAGGGACAAGAGAAGGAGCATTGAACAGGAGTGACAGCCGGATCAGCAAAGGAGAGGATGAAACTAGATGTGCAGGAGGGGTTTGTGCGCTATGAAAGGATGGGATTTTATGACGTAGAACATCAAGCCAGTGACGACGATGGTGATGGTGATGGTGATGGAGATTGGGTTGGAGATGGAGATGATGGCGATGACGATGACGATGTCTTAGATTGAGCAAATGATGCAGACAATGAATGATACAGAACAGGACGATGAATTCGATGATTGAGGAGTCGGACATAGGATTAGCTGGATGTAGACATGCGGAGATTATCAGAGTTCCTCGGTTGATGCATGTGGCAGTGAGAGCTGAGTTCTCAAGAGTACAAACAAGCACAAGACAGCTGAACAATACCATTTACAGGAGTCGAGAATTCAGCGACAACAGGGCACAGTCTTCTTCAGAGCCGCCGATGCCCCGCCGACCAGCGAAGTTTTGATTTCTTTGCCATGGCCTCGGAGCGGGTGTACAGGTCTTGAGAGCCGCCTCCTGCTCGAGCCAACTGCATCTCACAAGTGCAAGGACTGATTGAGGTACCATGAAGTTCGGCAAGTTCCTTCGGGCCTCTCGAGTCAAGGTCAGGAGGGCTCTCAGCAGAGGGTCAGCTGGAGGGTAGGCGGCATGTGACGATGGACGGGCAGGGATGGGAGGATTACTACGTCGATTACAAGAAATTGACAAGAGCCGTCAAGGTGCCGAGGAGCTGCTGCGAGTTTCCGAGCTGACATCCTTGTATCAGGCGGAGGCCGAGCTACGGGAGCAGTCGACAGAGTTGTTGCTCCTTGCCCCGTTGTGTGGCTGGTGACAACTCGTTACAGGTTGTCTCTGGAAGCGCTTGAGTCTACTCCTCTGTCGGGCGGATGTTTTCAAGATGTAGCTTCCTCCTCGACCGATGGCCCAGCACCGCTGACATGTCGACTGCAGGAATTCATCAGGCAGATCGAGGCTGTCAACCTGGGTAAGTGTCGAGGAGCGGCTCCTCTCTGCCTCCGTCTCGTTGAGGGTTGAGGGCTGGCAGGTTTCGACAGGAAGATGTCGGAGATCGAGGAAAGGAGGGACCTTATGATCATGGAGGTAAGACGACTTGACTTTGTTGGTTGTGTTATGGTGACGTGTACCATAACAGGCACAGAGGACTTACGGTGAATATTTCACTGATATGATGCATGCTTGTAACATGTTTCTCATTGTCATTGCTCTGTTGCACGTGTGCAGCTGAGAGCGATCGGAGCTCGAGTTTTGGTCAGTGTTTCTGCTGTTGTAGTGATGGTGGAATGAAACCTTGCTTGCGCAGGATCCCTTGATCCTGAGTCTTACAACAAGCTGCGACTTCTGCAAGTGAGTGTCTGAACTCAAGGCTACATTCCAACGTTGATGTGGACGGCTCTTGACGATTGGAAAACCATCGCATCTCCCTCATTTCAAAGATTGCCTACTTGTTGGCGTATGATGAATCTCTCTGGAAAAAAAAAAATTGCTTTTTTACTATCGTAATGTTTTGTGCTTTGTACAGAAAGAGAGTATGCAGCTCATGTTGCGCGAGCTGTATCAGGACTGCATGACGTTGAAACAAGTAAGGCACAAACGTTGTTTCATGTTGTGTGCGGCAGTGTTTGTTTCTTGTCGCTGCAAGATCGTGACTAAGATTGTGTTGTGCTATGACTCCTTGCTTCTCATATTGCAGTCTATCCCTTCCCTGTCTCACGTTGTCGTGTTTCCGGACTTTTTGTTTTTTCTTGCCTTTTCCTGTTGTTTTGGTAGCAGATCGAGCAGTCAGTAGCAATTTTGCAGAGTTTTTTGTTTGTTCATTTCGTCCCTTTTTCTTCCAGCATCCTCATATATGTTGATATCAGGTTTGCGATTTGAACTTCACTGGCCTCTCAAAAGCGCTGAAAAAGTACAACAAGAGTCTCAAGCAAGCAGGACAGGTATCTTTTGCTGATTGTGAAAGATGATGGTAAGGGGTTTGAAACAACAGCAACTGCATGTCAATGTAAATCTACAAGACCAGGTGAGACACTTGTGAAAATCTCTTGGTTTGCTTGTTATATGGTGTTGTTTTGTTCTTGCATCGTTTCCTTGTTTTGTTGTGCACTGCATTGTAGCGTAGTGTAGTGTCGTGGTTATATTTGAATGATTCTTCTTTTTCCTTGTTCTGATTGTTTCTGTGGTGAAGGCATTCCACATCGGAGTCAGCAGGGTAGAAGAAGTTGCAGAACAGGTAAACGATACTTCACCTCCTCTCCTCTCCCCTTCCCTCTCCTCACGTCTGCTCATCTTTATCCCCTGCCTCCTCTCCTCTCCTCTTCCCTCCTCTCTTCCCTTCTCTTCCCTCCCCTCCTCTCCCCTCCCTTCTCTTCCCTCCCTTCCCCTCCCTCCCCTCCCTTCTCTTCCTCCCTAGTTCTCCCTCCTCTCTCCTCTCATCCCTAACAGGTAGAGGAATGTTACGCCGCTCTCTTCACCGCCAACGACACTATCGCTGCTCAGGTCCAGCAAGTCTCCATCCTGTTGCGACATGCACATTAACATGTACATGCTGATGCAGCGTCGTCTCCGCCATCTCCACCGGTGTCTTCTCGTCTTGGTTGCTATGAGTTGTTCTTCTGACATGATTGTTCGCAAACAGCCTCGGCATTGAGTCGCAGGTGAGTTCCTTGCCTGCTAGAACACCTCCTGTGATGACGATGACGATGACGATGACGATGACGATGACGATGATGATGACGATGATGATGATGATGATGATGATGATGATGATGATGATGATGATGATGATGATGATGATGATGATGATGATGATGATGATGAAGCATCTTCTTGTTTCCACGATCTGTCTGCTTTGACACATGTCATATTATCTTTCCTTTTGCTGCCACCACATGCACCTTCTTGCTTATATATGAGAACAACATGAGATTCTCAGTCTCATATTGTTCTCAGTCTCATATTGTGCTCAGTCTTATGTTGTTCTCAGTCTTATTGTTCTCATTCTTATGTTGTTCTCGTGTTCTTTTTCATCTCATCTCGTTCTCAGGGCTGGCTCGGCTTCTACCTCGGGGCTTCTCTTGTCTGTCTGATAGTCATCTTGTGGTACGCTGGATGGAAAGTTGATGCGATGAAGTGATGTTCACTTGTGTCAGGTTTGCTACATACTTTCCGGCCAAGGTGAATGACAAACGAGATGAATATGAAGATGAAGGGACCGTGATGATTGAGATGATAGCAACCATGATGGGGATGAAGATGGAAATGTCGTTGTTGATGTTGTTGATGTTGTTGATGGTGAAGTTGATGATGATGGAGATGACGATGACGATGACGATGTTGTTGTCGTTGTTTCTCCTTTCTGTTGTTGATGATTATGGAGGCGATGATGGTGGTAGTGATGATGATGGCGATGACGACTCCGACGACGATGATAACATGATGATGACGTTGAACATGGTCATGATGGGGAGTATGATGCTCATAACGTCAAAAGATACAGAATTTTTCAAATCTGCTTGTTTTCATCTTGGTGACCATCTCTTGCGACAGGACAAATGTCCTTACTGCTTCGATTCCCTGGATACAACTGTGCCTGTGTACAGGTGATCATGCACAAATCTTGCTTCTTTCACAAACAAGCACAATCTTGTTCTTTCAGCTTCTCTTCTTCTCATTTCTTCTCGCCCATCGTCCCATTCCTTCTCTTCCCCTTCTGTCCCTCCACTCACTTTCCTTCCATTTCATTTTCACTTCTCCCCTCTCAGCTTTCTCCCCTCCTCATTTCAATTTTTCACTGCCCATCATTTCACTCTCTCACTCGGATTTCACTGTGTTCTCTGTCTGTGTTGACTCAGCTCACCTCAGAGTCCTCTTCATGCCCATCCTCTGGTTGTGGTGCTGGTGTGGACTTTGCTACGTCTGGAAGGTCCGAAATCTTGAATACTCACTTGCTGTTCCATCGCTGATATTCCTGCTGCTCCTGCTGCTGCTGCTGCTGCTGCTGCTGCTGCTGCTGCTCCTCCTCCTCCTCCTGCTCCTCCTCCTCCTCCTCCTCCTGCTCCTGCTCCTGCTCTTCCTTTTCCTCTACGTCTTCATTTCCTATTCTCTCCTCGTTATCCTGCTCCTCCTCGTCCTGCTCCTCCTTCTGCTCCTGGTTTTCCTTTGTGTCCTGGTCGTCCTCTTCATCCTTTTTCTCGTCCTCGTCCTGTCTACTCTCCATCTTTGTCCGCCTGAACTTTCATTGCAGGAGTTCTCAGTCAATTATCCTTTCATCATGTCTATCAACCCCTACACAGAGCTCGGGTGCATTTTCTCCTTCTCCTCCTTCCTGTCCTTGCTCCCTTTCCTTCTTGTCTACTCCTGAGCTTCTGCTCCTGCTGCTTCCTTTTCTTCTACCCCTCCTGCTCCTGCTCCTGCTCTTGCTCTTGCTCCTGCTCCTGCTCCTGCTCCTGCTCCTTCCCCGACTCCACCTGCTCCTGCTCCATCTGCTCCTGCTCCTGCTCCTGCTCCTGCTCC
>NW_005434197.1:0-2188 GCF_000315625.1 Guillardia theta CCMP2712
TGTTGTCTTTTATCTGCCTCATCTCACCCCTGAAGGATTCGAGTCTAGATCGGAGCACTGAGAGCTGACAGACTGCAGTCAAGCTAGAAGTTGATAGAGCACAGATTGCTAACGTCTGCAATGAAGAGAAGGAGCAGGAGCAGGAGCAGGAGCAGGAGCAGGAGCAGGAGCAGGAGCAGGAGCAGGAGCACGAGCACTGGATGGAAAATACAGTAGAGGAAAGAGATAGGGTAGAGAAATGCATGAAGATGAGGATGAGAGGAGGAGGAGGAAGAGTTGGAGTATGCGGAGGACAGAGAAAGACAAAAAGTATGAAGACAGATTGCAAAACAATTCAAAGATTGCTTGCCAACAACAGCTAAACAAACGTTGTCATTGAGACAAGCATCAACAAACAAACAAACAAACAAACAAACAAACAAACAAACAAACAAGAATTTCGGTTGAAAACAACAATATCGTTGTTACCTCCTTGCTGGATACTCCCATCATGACGTCTCGATCAATCGCTCTGTTCAATTCCAGGACTTTCATTCTCAGTCTTCCTAAAGGCGAATAAAATCTCCTGCAAAACTTGGGCAGCACCCGCGACAGCTTCATGTAAGCCTTCACTTCATCTCTGTACCGCTCTGAGAGAAGTTTGAGAAGAGAAGAGCAGCAGCAGCAGCAGCAGCAGCAGCAGCAGCAGCAGCAGCAGCAGCAGCAGCAGCAGCAGCAGCAGCAGCAGCAGCAGCAGCAGCAGCAGCAGCAGCAGCAGCAGCAGCAGAAGCAAGAGCAAGAGCAAGAGGAGGAGCAGGTGCAGCAGCAGCAGCAGCAGCAGCAGCTTGCAGGAAGAGGTGGAAGAGGAAGAGCAGGAGCAGTAGCAGCAGGTGCAGGAGCAGAAGCAGGAGCCGCAGGAGGAGTAGAAGGAGCAGGAGCAGGAGCCGCAGCAGCAGCAGCAGCAGCAGCAGCAGCATCAGCAGGAGAGGAGCAGCAGCAGGATGCGAGGGAAGGAGGAGCAATGTCTCACTGCGAGCAAGGGCTAGCTCGATGTCGTCAGCTGCGAGCTGGAGGAGCTGAGAAGCGTTGTTGAACTTCCCAGCTGCCAGGCAGTCCTTGGCGACGTGGCAGGCATGGTTGGCGAGCCTGGTGGAGGACGAGGCGGAAGGGAAGAAACGGAGGAGCGATGAGCCCACAGGAGGAGACGTGTTGTACTTGAAGCGAATGACCGCTGGTGACAGAGAAATAAGATGAGGAGAATGAGAAGAGGAGGAGGAGGAGGAGGAGGAGGAGGAGGAGGAAGAGATGAAGAAGAAGAAGAAGAAGAAGAAGAAGAAGAAGAAGATGATGATGATGATGATGATGATGATGATGATGATGATGATGATGATGATGATGATGATGATGATGAATTCACTGAGGGTACAAACGGTGGGAGAAGAGGAAAAACTAAGAAGGAACAGGAAAGGAAGGGGCAGAAAGAGAGTGCAGGAGTAGAGCATGCAGCGGAAAGACTGCGGCATACAGAAACGCCTCAAACAACCTGCTTTGGTGTAGCTGACAATCTTGATAGAAGCTTGCAGAACGTTGCAATATCGGACTCGAGATAGAGTTTGCAGCATGTTGAAGGAGACTTTCTCCACGCCAACGATGAATTCAGGCATGTACATTTTGTACAACTTGAAAGAAGAAGTCAACAAATCAACGAGACATCAAACAGCACACCTCAGCAAGTATCCTCTTTGCAGCAAGTCTCTGTCCCCCTTCCTCCTCCTTCTCCTCTGCCGTCCGGGGCAACGAATGAGAGAGAAAGAGCGTCTGCTCCTGGACTGGGAACGTCCTCACGAAGAGAATCGTCGAGCTGGTCGAGGCCTTGACCAGTCGCTGTAGCGATCGATGCGCCTGTATGAGCCCGCAGTACCGAACTGACGCCATGGCGTTAAGGTCAAGGCAGGGATGACGAGGCAGCGGCTGAATCCTCCTGCACCATGCCTGTAGCAACTTGACTGCTGCAAATTCAGCGCTGCCGAGAAACATCCGTTTGCAGACGATCGCATGGAGATGTTTCTGTGTGTATGTGAGACAGGCAGGAAGGGTAGGGTGGCAGGCAGGCAGGCAGCCAGTCAGCCAGGAAGGCAGGCAGGGAGGCAGGGAGGCAGGGAGGCAGGCAGGCAGGCAGGCAGGCAGGCAGGCAGGCAGGCAGGCAGGC
>NW_005434197.1:3192-6538 GCF_000315625.1 Guillardia theta CCMP2712
TTCGCATTGTTCCGCTCCCTGACCTGCTCGCTGGGAAAGACTCATGATCAGACTGTGAAGCTTCACCATTGATCCCCCCCCATGTGACTCACCCTCCCTCCCTCCCTCTCCTTACCTCTAGGTGGAGCAGCAGGATGAATCCTGCCGTCTTCATCCTGCCATGGCTCAACTGAAGGGTTTAGTTGGTATCCCAGTGACTGAACTAAGTTCGTTGATGCGGCTGTAACGACTTTAGTACCGTCATCGGTGCAGCAGGTAATAATAGCTCAATTACAGGGGTTGTGGTACTTTACTAGGATTGTTGGACTGGTAGGGTATAATAATTCCCATATATTACCCCTACAATTGAAGTAAATTTAGGGGGTATTGAAGAGGATGGAAGGGTGGTCTTAGAAGGACAGGGGTCCCAGTGGACTGGGGAAGGGTCGGCCTTATATGTCGGGGCGCGGGATGGCCGGGGAACATGGGGGGCATCAGTCGAAGTACGACATGCTGGTGACAATGCAGGTAAGGATCATGGCAGAGAGGGGAGATGTATGATAGGAAGAAGCTGCAAGATGTTGTTGGAAAGGATATTGTGATGATTGATGGATGGAAATCGGAAGCAAGGAACTTTGTGCACACAGTTCGTGGACCGGGGGCCAGAAGGGGAGAGAGAATGGTGCAATCAGATTGTGATTCAAACATGAGATCGTGTCTATGGTTGGAATGAAATCAGGCATGAGGGAAGATTGAAGACCGACGAATAGATTCATCGTCCTTCTATGGTAAGACAGGCTGACTTGGGAGCACAGGCGGTGTTTGCGAGTTCCTTTGGAGCGATGATGATAGTGGATCCGGTGTTTTTTGAATTCATATCTCGGAGCCCCTTTGATCTGCACGCGCAAGATTGTATCAGGTATGGTAGAACACATGCTGCGCTCGGGGCGTCAGTGGTTTTATAGCAATGAGTCTGATCTCGTTCCTTCCGTTGGGGTGTACAGGGTTTGCGGGCCATTCGTGGTTCTTTTGGGAATTTTCGCGTACAGAACTCGTACGTTGACGGAGGAGGCTAGAAGAGCATTCTCGCAGACGTGATCCTTCCATTGCCGGCATCCATCGTTATTGTTGACATGGCTGAAAGGTGTTTGATAAGCTACTCTTTGGCAGTTATTTTATGCTTATGTGGGTACTACACGGGGAGGTAATTCGATTGATCACGGTTGATGTTTGATCTTTCCCTTTTGGAATATTCCTGTCAACTCGCTTGTGGATTTTTTCATTCTGATCGTGGTAGTGGTCAGGGTAGTAGTTGATTCTGTTAGACTCAGGAAGATCATACTATAGAACACTTCTATCGATGCTCATCCCCTCCTCTTGTTATCTGATAAGATTCTCGGGCTTGGGAGATCTTCCTTGAACTCAGTGTGATTACCCTGATACTAATCGTCAACTCTGTTCGCAAAGCAGGAATGCTATGAGCAAACGTTTTTGTTCAATCATGAGACTGATGTGATTTCAACCAAACAGATGGAACCTATGGTTGATAGTGTGCGCGATGATATTCACTGGTATTGGGGTTGTTGGTCACGGTGAGCAACTTATTTGCAAGAAGAACTCTTTAGAATGTGATAGAACCCTACAGGGGCTTTCGGGCTGTTTGTATCACCGGGCGGATGCATCAGTCGAAAATAATGTTTGTTTTTTGAGATTATATGAGATGCAAAAAGTTTCTCTAGCATTTCTGTACAGAGACGGTGTCAGTAGTGAAGCCAGGTGTTTCAATCTTGTGTGCAGTGGCCTTGGCGTGAGTTGGGGCACCTGAATCTTTCCTTTGCTGAAAAGGAATCAAGCAAACGAGTATAGTAAAAATATCAATTGGGGGAGAAGGGGAACAAGGTAGTATGTAAGACTATCCTCTTAAAATCTGTCGGTACACAAGATGTCGACCAAAAGAAGAAGGGAATGGTTGGATGCGCACGAGTTCGAAGAGAAAGTCTTTGTGTTGTGAGACAATATTAGCTTGATTTAATGACTCATTCAGGGAGTTTCAAAAGCGCAACGCGAGGGCAAATCATGTATCGACCTGTCTATCAAGCTCACGGTGAAGACTAAGAAAAATCGGAGAACTATCACAACAATTCATCAGCTTGATTTACACCCGACTAACGTAGAGATGCCTGAAAGAATAACAGAGTACAGGAGAACGAAAGAACCATCCAGAAAGTTCATCACACTGACACATTCAAGACTTCGGAAGGTCATTCTTCAACCTAGCGAGATTCTCCGGCCGAAGAGCTTTCGAGATAGCGGATAAGCTTTTGTTGTACATAGCAGCCAATTCGACCTTGCTCTTTCTGACGTCCGGGTCCTTGGAATGATGAAGCCTGGCGATCTCAAGGCGCTCTTTCAGGCTGAGACGCGCCTTCCCTTTGCAAGCCGCCTTATGCTTCTCCCTCTCATCATTCGACCATATCCTGCCTTTCCTACTTGGCCTCTTCTTCTCCTCGAGAGGTACAGAGGTGGGTACCTGGGGGTGCGACGCCAGTGAAAGAGGTCCAGATACAGGGGCCTGATTGACTGAGGCCTGAGTGATTGGGAACTGCGTCACTGGGAAATGAGCCAGTGAGATCTGGGAAAGTGCGATGGGTGAAGCCTGCAAAGAAAAAGGATCCGGGAAGGGATTTTGCTGCGTTCTTGGAGTCTGGAGAGGAGGGAGGATGGGAGGCATCACCAGAAACATCGCGGTCGTGCCTGCCTGCGTGGGAGGAGAGGGAGAGAGAATGCATGCGGAATATGAGGTTGGTTGCGGGGGAGGTATCGATAGAACAACCAGCTTTGGCACGCCGCCGAAAGCTGACATGAGAAAAATGTATGTCGAGAATCCGCTATGCACGTTCAAGAGAGGGAGAGTCTTGGAGGATGTTGACCTGAAGACTGAGCAAACTAAGGCGTCCAGGAGCCCGAGGAGGATCCGAAGGAGGAGGAGGCGGAGGAGGCGGAGGAGGCGGAGGAGGCGGAGGAGGCGGAGGAGGAAGGCAGTACGTGGGGAATGTCAGTAAAAGGACTGCAAGGAGGTACACTTCGAGGTCGATCGATCTTAACATCGACTCACTACCCCCCAGAGCTCCTATGTACCCCTACCTATGCCATGAATTCTGTGGTACAGCACCCCGTTCTCAGCACTACCCACCCTGATTTTTTACTTTCAGTCAATCTAAGGACTACCCCTGTAGTGTGACTAGTTGATTTTTTGTCCTCCCGCTGAACTTTCGGAGCCTGACCACCGGTGGTACCCGGACACTGTTTGTCACCCTACCCCCTGTACACAGATCCTTCCGTCAAAAGTCACCCTAGGCTAGTACCC
>NW_005434196.1:0-4768 GCF_000315625.1 Guillardia theta CCMP2712
GATTGCGCCCGTTGCTTGGGGGCCTCGACACAGCACTACTGTGATCTGGCGCCTTGCTTTCTCCTTGGAGTTCAGCATGCTTGCTGCCATATTCTCTTGTGGCAACCATGGAGAGAGCCGAGGAGTGTCTTGTAGGGGGGGGGGGGGGCAGGGGGGATATTTTACGATTAGAACATCAACGATGTATTAGTTAATTTTGTACGGGAGGAGAACCAGGAGGGCGACACGGAAACATGCCGGGGGCAGGAAAAGCTGCTGGCTTGGAAGCTGCCGGAGTTGGGCATCAAGCTGCATGCATCGATGAGCTGAAATCTCGGGCACGGCCAGTCGATCTGTCATCTGCGCTCTGATGGCTACAGGGCTTTGAGCGAGGGCTTGATCAGCAAACGATATCAGACTGCCATCTGCAGATCAAAGGTTCTGTGTTGACGACCGTTCTGTTTGTGTTGGCATTGAAACGATGACGTGTCTGCTCTTTAGCAGCAATGAGCGAGCATGTGCCGACCTTTGGGACTCTGGTGGTCGATATGTATCATCTGAACATGCTCTCGAGTACCAGAATCAAGTGTTCCACCCTACGAACCCACCCGTGGAGGGCACGGCCACTGGAATCAGAGCTGAAAGGCGTCTGCGATGACTTGAGATATGCAAGAAGTGTATCGTGACGATGGTGGTAAAGTGCATACCCTGCATCGTATATGCACATCCGGTCTGAGCATCCTTTCGACATGCTGTACGGCGAGTTATGCTCGTCCACACGTAGCTGACAGCTTGCCTTGAGGATGGATAGACTGGACAGTACAGGCCATACAAGTCCAGACCGACCAAGCGACTCTTACACGTCTCCGCTCTGCCATGGCCAGCTCGTTGTTGCTAACTGTAGGACGAAGGGTTCAGGTGGAGAGGTTTCTCTCTCCTTTTGACGCCCTCCCTCCTTGTATCACTCCATCCCTTATTTCCACTCTTGCTTCTTGTCCTGTAGGTTGCCATCGTCTGGCTGGTATACTCCGCCCTACCCCACTTTGATTCTCACTGCCGTTTGCTGTCCCTCTCCACTGTCATCGTCTTTCATCCTTGATCCATCTTCCCTGCTGTGAGACATCCTCTCGTTTCTCCTCGTTTGCCGCCCCGCCCGCTCTCTATCCTCCTCTTACAGTCTTGCAACCCGGTATGGCCCTATACCCATCTATGCCGGCTGTGTGCAAGCTACCTCTCTCTTCGTATGCTCGGGTATCGTGAGACCTCAATAGTCAAGGCGGTCACTCGGCGAGTCAGCCTGCTCATCTCTTGCCGTCCTTGTAGTGTTCTGTGTTCGAGGGTTTATATATGGGCATCCATGCGCTGGCAGTACATCGCTTGGCATCGGTCGCAGCCTTCCGTAGCGGTTGCTTCGGCCTTGTTATCGAGCTCCCACAATCACACAGGCCCTCAGCAACCAGAGAGCAGTACGGTATGGCAGCAACCCGCGAATGCGATGCTGAGCAGCAAGCTGCAGCAAACAGCGAGGCGCCTCCTGCTCTAAGCGGCGTTGGATCCGCTGCGCTGAAACGACCCGCACCCACCCCTTTACAAAGCCTCGAAGTCATTGTTGCTCAAGTCAAACCCTCGCGCTGCAGCCTCGCAGTGAGCTGGTCGCTGGTCTCGAGCGCTGTCGTCCGCCTTCCAACACACCGTCTGCCTGCTCCAGGCTGTCTCAGGCTTACCCTCGTCACGGCACGCATCCTTACCTACCCTCACCCTAGTCGCACCCACCGCAGCTGATCCCTTCTGCAGATCATGGTCTCGATAGGCCCTGTCTCTCGGCCTCGCGCCCTAGTCTCTAGTCTCCTGTCTCGCTGTCTCCTTCGCATGCTCAGCAACCTGGCAGCATCCCGGGCTTTTCTGTCCACCTCTCGTGTGGCGTTCCCTGCCATGCTTGGTCCAAATGCGTGCGCATTTGTGCGGGACCCCAGCCCTGCCTTTCTAGCAGTTCACAGGCGAATACCACCCTAGCCGCTCTCCGCGTCCGTCCGTCCGTCCCTTCCTCCTCGCCTTCTCTTGCTTTCTGCCTTATCCGCTTTGCTTCTCATCTGACCTGTCGTCCCTTCTCATCTTGCTCCCGTCCGCCATGCTCTTGAGCCAACGCCCAGCACTTCCATCCGATCGTTGAGTCTATTCTTGACCATCACTGTTGTCTCATCTAAGACTCCGCTTGCTTTGTCGTCCAGCTTAGCCATCCCTCGCCCTCGCCCTAAGCTCTTCTCTGCTTGCCGAGCGTGGCCCCCTCAAGCTTCAGGCGATCTCCTTTGCCGGGCTGGCTAGTCGACCCCTCTCGGTGATCCTTCCCGCCGTATCACCTCGTCGTCCGTGCCGACTTTGCAGCCAGCATGAAGTACTCCCCTGACCACGACTGCTTCCGTACTCGAGGAGTGCTCTCCCGCGACACCATCGTCGAGATCTACAAGCTCCGCACAAACGATAAGAAAATCAAGACCGCCGCAAGCGCCTCGGTAGGCCCCAAGCACGGCGTTACGGCCAAGGCCATCAGAGACATCTGGAACCGGCGGACATGGTGGAACGTGACGGAGGCGCTATGGACGGAGGAGGAGCGGGAGGACTACGCGAGGAGGCGGAAGCCATGCGGGAAGGCGGGGAGGCCTCGAGGGTCCAAGGACTCGAAGAAGCGGAGAGCAAAGATCGGGGCAGGTCAGATAAGCATGGCAGCCAGTAGAGTAGACGAGCAAGCCCGAGACAGGACTGACCGGCCCAGTGACAGCCATCAAGCTGGCAGGCAGGAGCTCTGCGTACGGCAAGGTGCATCGTCGTCGTCAGAAGGCGACGAGCGGGAGGACGAGGACGAGAGCGAAGAGGACGCGGAAGGCGAAGACAAGAAGAGCACAAGTCGTGGGGATGACGACGAGGCTCGGGCATCGATAGGCATTGCATACAGCAGCTGGAGCGAGGGAGCGGGGCTGCCCCGACCCATCCACATGTCAAGGGAGGAGCTTTGGGGCGAGGCTCTGCGGCACGTCATGCGATGACAACCACAGCGGAGAGCAGCGGCCAGTCCGTAGCAGCAGCCCCAGGGGCCATTCCACTGTCGCAGTCGCCTGCACCTGCATCCTTCTTACCCCCGGACAGCACCGAGCTCGCAGTGTGTACAGGGAGCAGTTTGTTGCGAGTGATGTATATACATGCAGACTCCTGCATCTCACGCCTGCCTTGGCCTATTGGCGTACGTCTCATGTCCCCGCCTCGAGCAGGCGCCTCGTCTGTAGGATCTGTCTTGAAGCTGAGAATGGCACAAGCACACTCACGCAGCTGCAGAGGCTGACGGGACCGGCTGTGTCCAGCCTTCACCAGGCCTGGGGTAAAAGGACTCAAGATCACAGAAATCCTTAGGCCTGGAGCTTGTGCTATCGTCCCCTTGCCCCTAGACCAGCTCGATCTGCGGTTCGCCTCCTGAACGCCTTACACCGCACGGGAAGCTGTGCACGCGTGCCAAGACTCTCGTCCTGATGGCTCGCATACAGATACTCTCACCTATCTCCAGCCTCTCCGTCCGTGACTCCAGGTCCGGCCAAGCCTTACCGGCATCGACAAAGAAGAGGAATCAATAGGCTGATGATGATCTTACTGGTGCTACCAGCCAGGAGAAAGCGCCTTCCTGCGGCGCCTGTTGATCCATCCCGGTCGGCATTCCCTGATCCGTCTGGACTTTGGTCGTGGACAGGTGCGGGATCGTAGGATCGCAGGACCGCGGGCCTGGGCCTCGCAGCCTGCGTAAAGTCGCCTTTTCTAGCATGGGCCGTAGCCAAAGATGCGGCCTGCTGGGTTTGCTCTGATCATCGACACTGATCTAACGACGCACTTGCTCGGCCCAGCCTATTTTCTCTTGATCGCTCCGTATCAAATAGGATGCTTTCTACTCGCCCCCCTTCTTCTGTCAGTCCATGGTTTGGAGCAAATGTCTCGCAGCTCACCCCGTCGGATCTCATCCGCTGCCTCTCTGCGACCATGCCCTGCTTGTTCATGCCATGCCCTGATCTCCTCGACTCCGACGCCTTCCTGTGCATCCCGCCATCAAGCTGGAAGCCAGGAGCTCTGCGTACGGCAAGGTGCATCGTCAGGATCTCTGGTTGCCAAGCTCATCCAGCAGTGAGCCTGGGACAAGTTCTCAGCCTCCCTTTCCCTCTCTATCACCCTCCCTCCCTCCCTCCCTCCCTCCTTGTGAACCCTTTCAACCTTGCTTGTGCTGTCGCTGCAAACAGATGTCATCTTGCTTTGCACTGCCTATCCATCCGGCTACCTCTCCTCATCCGCAGCTTCCCCACTGACTCCCTTGCTCCTCAAGTGTGTCTCCACTAAGCTCCTGCTCTTGATATGCCCTGGTACTCACTCTTCTTCCTGGATGTATCTCCATCGTTCGATCAACATGGCTGCCTCTGTACATAACTGCTGCTGTATGTTTTGCCTCCGCAGCTGTATGTTTGGCCTCAGCAGCTGTATGGTTTGCTTTCATGTCCTATATCAGCATAAGCCTATCCTTCCTGTACCGTAGACCCTATCCTTCCTGTGACAGGCATCAGTGTGCCTTCCCGTGACATCTCTGCTGTTTTGAGTACGCCCATCATCATCTCACAGACCGCGCTTGGTCTCAGACTCGTCCCGAGCCTCTCCCTCTCTCCTCCAAGCCTCCCTCCCTTCCTCTTCCCTCTGAGTGCCCTCGCCTTCATGTCTGTTCTCAGGCTCCACGATTTCGCTCGGTTTTAAAAAACAATCGGCTTTT
>NW_005434196.1:4868-5601 GCF_000315625.1 Guillardia theta CCMP2712
CCACCAAGATGCGCCCCCATCCTTCCTTCCCGGCCTTCATGGCGACTAGCAAGGACCAGTAGCATGCGACACGGAGGAGACGATGAGGATGCGGGAGACGGAGAGGGACGGCCCCTTCCCCTCGACCTCCAAGCCTCCTCTCATCGCCATCAGCCTCCGTGCTGCTCGTGGATACATGAAGCACTCACGACCGGCAAGGCTCCGTACAGCGTCAAACGCAAACAGAAGCTGCCAGCGCTAGTCCAGGGTGTAAGCGAGTAGGTCGAAGGAGCGTGAGGCGCCTGAAGCCTGCAGGAGTATTACTCTATACGCTCACCTGACCATATGCAGCGTCTGTCACGGCAAACGTCTGCCATGTCACCACGCAAAAACAAGCATCCCAGACTGACGTACGCCAAGCGTTTCCTGCTGCAACTCCTGTCGGATCGACCTCGATCATCTGGACGCATATCGCAAGCGCCCAGACTGTGCCCTGAGCGGATCAGCGATATCACACGGATGCTTCTGCCTAGTCAGGCCAGTCTCGCCTTCTTGCCTGCGCCTGGAGTGATTTGATACTTGCCGGGTCGTACTCGCGTGGGCGGCAGATAGCTACGCAACCGCGTGTTCTCTTCATCTGTCATACTGATGGTTGCCAAGCATGCCCTATGAGCATGGCACAGCTGACGATGTGTGTTCATTGGGGGACCCAAATGCGCTCGACCGATCTCCCTTGCCTGAACGTAATATAGGA
>NW_005434195.1:0-5475 GCF_000315625.1 Guillardia theta CCMP2712
GAGGAGGAGGAGGAGAGAGAAGAGATACGAGGAGGAGGGGAGGAGGAGAAAGGAGGAGGAGGAGAACAGAAGTGAAGTGAAGTGGGGATAGGAAGTTGTGAGATACGATCAGATCATGAAATTTCAACATGAGTAGAAAGATTCATGTGAGACATTGTATCAACAGAACCTTGAAGATTGAGCGTGAATGAACAGTAGCAAACCAAAGTCTCTTCGTGACTTGGATTCATGCGTTACTGAAATGATTTTGATTTCCAGGTGCTTCATATGGAATGTTATTATGAGACTTAGCACCCAATGAAAAGCAGCCAATGTTAATACAGTGGAATCAGAGGAGGTGACATAACCTGAAACAAAACAATGCCGAACAAGCAGCTCATAACTGGAAGAGACCTCAGCCGCAAAAGGGCCAGAGATAAGCAGAACGCTCTGGTCACCCGCGAGCAAACCAAGAAGCTCCTCGACGTCCTCGACCCCTTGACACCTCAGCGCATAAGGAACTTGGGGGAGCTGAGGGGGAGCTTGCCGTCTCGGAGGACGCTGCTTCACCTGCTGGAGGACCTGGTGACGCACTTGCGGGCCATGCCGGCGTCGTCTCGGGCGAGCAGGAAGGAGCGAAAGCCCGGCGTGTCGCTGGAGGAAGCGACGGCGAGAGTCATGTCGAGCCGGAGGGAGAGGATCGTGTCGGTGGAGCTACCGAGCTGGAGGATCAAGTGCGGGAGCGTGGGGCTAGAGGGGTACTACGTGCGATCGCCGCTACGGAGGCTGGTGAGAAGAAGGGACAGACACAAAGGAGGAGTAGAAGCGTGGGAGGGGGGAGGGTTGAGAAGGTGTCTGACGCGGAGCATGACTGTTGGGACAGGAAGGACAGTGCTTCCTCCATCTGGTCGAGAACGAGAGCCTGGACGTGCTACGAGCGGCTGGGCAGGCGGTGATGCGGGGCAAGGGGGTGGGGCCCTTCTTCGTAGACCTGCGGACGTTCTCGAGGGAGGGGATGGTGTGCTTGAACGTGATCAGGTGTCGGGTGATACCGGCGCATGTGTCGTGCAAGGGGGAAGGCGTGTTCGTACTGGAGGCACAGGAGGAGGCGGAGGTGAGGCACGCGTGGCCAGGAGATCTTGTAGGGAAGTTCTGCATGGTAGTACGGAGAGACCCGGGGACGTCGAACGCGTGCGCGTACGACATCGACCAGGCGCTGAGGGGGCTGGTATCAGAGAGCCGGTGAGAGCAAGGAGGAGGGACTTAGGGGAATGAGGTCACTTACACGTTGCATGTCAAGAGTTCCAATGATGGAGGCGCTGAAGGTGTTATCGACGGATCACGCGTCACAGAGCATCATGGAGAGAGTACGAGGAAGCATGCAGACCATAGGTTCGGCACTGACGGGGATCTTTGGTTATTTGGGAGGATGGCGTTTTGTGTTGTTGTCAATGTTCAGGATCAAGGAAGGAATGGTGTTGGGACTGAATCTATTTTCTCTTCTGTTTTGTAATGTGCTGTTGCTCTAGGACGAGCTTTCTTTGTGTGTATGGCCAAGGTGACAGACACGCACTTATCGCTGGGAATGGACGAGGAGAACAATTTCTACATCAACTTCCACATCCGGATGAGGCTGCCTCAGGTAGAAGGAGGAGGAGGAGGAGAAGGAGGAGGTGGAGGAGGAGGAGAAGGTGGTGGTGGAGGAGGAGGTGATATTGACTCACGGGAGTTGTTTGTCGCACAGCTTGTCGGAGGCTTCAAGTCGAACTGGAAAAGAGTCATGAAGCTTTCATTGAGCGGAGCCGCGACAGAGCTGAGCGATGAGAGTACGTGACGAAGGGAAGAAGCTTCTGTAGGATGACGAGAGCCCTGCAGACACGAAGGTCTATGGTTTCGTGGTCTCCAAAGTTGGAGAGGAGTCACTCTACACGACATTGTTGTACCTGCACTCGTCGACGGGGTATGCGATGTGCCATCACGACTCATGGACGAGGCGATCTGAGACGTGCTGGATGCAGAATCTGCTACTTCTCTCGGAGGTTCACGACCACGCCTATGGGGATACAGCAGAGTGTGCGGGTGAGGAGCTTGTGGTGGGTGAGGGGAGGGAGAGGAGTGACGGGGAGACGAGCAGGTGTTTCGAGACGGATCCGACGAGGTGAGAAATATTCGTTAGTCAGTCGGGACCGCGGGAGGGGACCGTAGATTGAGCCTGAAAGAGAACTGAGCTTGTTCTGACGCGGAATATTGCCAACTTTTCAGGAGGGTCCGAAGCGCTTTTACATCAACATGGTGAAGGTCGCCGAGGAGGACAGAAGCTTGCTAGCGTCTCTAGAGGAGTTGTAATAATACTGAGATAATTGACGGTGAGTGTGTAGAAATGATACAGAAGTTCAACTTCCGAAGTTCGACTGCGGAGCTTACATGATTTAAAGTCGGATCCGGCGCAACTTCCCAAAACAAAGATTTCAATCTGAAAAATCGACTCACTGCCGGGAGCGCAGGCCCAGGAGTATCACGACGTGGACTTCCTGTGACAAGGTCACGGGTGTTGAGCAAGTACCTTTGCATCCCTCAGCAAACAAGCACTGACTGGCACCCGGTGACCGGCGTTGAGTATCGGACTGCTCACTGACTGGGCCCGGCAGGATGCATTCGAGTATCCTCTTTATTGACTGAAAAAGAAACATCCTGAGGCGGAGGGGTAGCACGGTTGTACTGATGATAATGATAAGTAATACTTTGATCCCGTAAAATGGATATGGGGAAAAGTTTACGATGCAACTTTTAGTAGAATGAAGCGGCGACGGTGACCGAGGGCCGTAGGAGGAAGGAGAAGCAAAGAGTAGAGGAGGACTGTGACGAACAGAGAACAGCTCCTGAACCTGGCAACAGAGGAGACGACCACAGAATGGGGAGATGAAACCCTACAAAAATGCAAAGTTTACCATCACCACCGCTATGCGCATGCACACCAGTACTTACATGGCATAATTGTTTGCATCACCCACCCATTTTCCCTCTCCTTCCCCTTTCCTATTTTCCCTTCCTCCCTCCTTCTATCATTACACTGCCTCCCTCCCTCCTACTGCGCTCAGGCCAAGACAAGTCAAAAGTACTTCTGACACTGACATGACAGGTAGATATGGACCACTAGCACCTGCAAGCCCCGGCATGGAGCGCGGAAGAGGAAGAGACCTCGGCCGCAAGAAAGCGAGGGACAAGCAGAATGCTCTGGTCACCCGCGAGCAAACCAAGAAGCTCCTCGACGTCCTCGACCCCCTCATACCCCAGGGGGAGAGGAGCTTGGGCGAGCTGAGGGGGAGCTTGCCGTCTCGGAGGACGCTGCTGCACCTGCTGGAGGACCTGGTGACGCACTTGCGGGCCATGCCGGCGTCGTCTCGGGCGAGCAGGAAGGAGCGAAAGCCCGGCGTGTCGCTGGAGGAAGCGACGGCGAGGGTCATGTCGAGCCGGAGGGAGAGGATCGTGTCGGTGGAGCTACCGAGCTGGAGGATCAAGTGCGGGAGCGTGGGGCTAGAGGGGTACTACGTGCGATCGCCGCTGTGGAGGCTGGTAAGCAGAGGGAAGAGAGAGTACATGGGCGGAAGGCAGGAAGGGAAAGAAGATCAGCGTGGGGGAAGGAAGGAGGGATGCAGGGAAGGGGGTTGAGTAGGTGTCTGACGAGGCGCATGACTGTTGGGACAGGAAGGACAGTGCTTCCTCCATCTGGTCGAGAACGAGAGCCTGGACGTGCTACGAGCGGCTGGGCAGGCGGTGATGCGGGGGGAGGGGGTGGGGCCCTTCTTCGTAGACCTGCGGACGTTTTCGAGGGAGGGGATGGTGTGCTTGAACGTGATCAGGTGTCGGGTGATACCGGCGCATGTGTCGTGCATGGGGGAAGGCGTGTTCGTACTGGAGGCACAGGAGGAGGCGGAGGTGAGGCACGCGTGGCCAGGAGATCTTGTAGGGAAGTTCTGCATGGTAGTGCGGAGAGACCCGGGGACGTCGAACGCGTGCGCGTACGACATCGACCAGGCGCTGAGGGGGCTGGTATCAGAGAGCCGGTGAGGACAGGTAGTGGCGGTGAGATGGAGGTAATGGAGAGTGTTTCGTGCAGGGGCTTCATGATGGAGGCGCTGAAGGTGTTATCGACGGATCACGCGTCACAGAGCATCATGGAGAGAGTACGAGGAAGCATGCAGAGCCTTGGTGAGATAGAATCCCGGTTTGAAAGAGATTGTTTAGAGGGATTCAGTGCTCACTGGACGTGAACGGTTGTGTTGGATAGAATCAGGAAAAGTGCTGGGGGAGTTAGCAAACACACTCCGGGAGGGGACTGGGATCAAAAGACTGAATCAGGGATGTTTTTGCAGGGAGCTCCTTCGCAACGTACATGAGCAGGCTGGCAGACACCCATCTTTCACTGGGGATGGACGAGGAGAATAACCCTTTCGTCGATTACTACGTTCGGATGAGGCTGCCTCAGGTAGGAGGAGAAGGAGGAAGTGGAGGAGGAGGAGAAGGTGGTGGTGGAGGAGGAGGTGATCGTGACTCACGGGAGTTGTTTGTCGCACAGCTTGTCGGAGGCTTCAAGTCGAACTGGAAACGAGTCATGAAGATGGCGTATGATGGAGGCGAAACAGAGCTGGGCGATGAGAGTACGTGACGAAGGGAAGAAGCTTCTATGGGCTGACGAGCGCCCTGCAGACACCAACGTTCACGGGTTTGTACATAATCAGGGCGAGGAAGACTTGTTGAAAGTTACGATGCTATACCTGCACTCGTCGACGGGGTAGGGATGCACTCATGGACGAGGCGATCTGAGACGTGCTGGATGCAGAATCTGCTACTTCTCTCGGAGGTTCACGACCACGCCTATGGGAACGTTGCAGAGTGTGCGGGTGAGGAGCTTGTGGTGGTGTGAGGGGAGGGAGAGGAGTGACGGGGAGACGAGCAGGTGTTTCGAGACGGATCCGACGAGGTGAAGTGATGTTTGAAATAGCAGCTGAGAAAGGAGGAAGGGGAATGGGAGAGTGCCAGAGTGGAGGAAGAGAGAATGGGAGGGAGGAGATTGGCGTGAGAATGAAAGTTTTACGATGACAGGAGAGTCCAAGGCACTTTTACATCAACATGGTGAAGGTCGCCGAGGCAGATAGAAGCCTGCTAGCGTCTTTAGAAGACACTGAAAATTAAAAGGAATGATTGCTTTGATAAATGAATCTTTGCAGATTGTTGTACTTGCCTTTCTCTCAGGGATTGGGACGTCAACAGGAAAGAAAAGATTTTAGAAGTGCCGATGATGATTTCGGTGATAACAGAGAAGAGGATGATGGAGATGATGATGATGATGATGATGATAAGGATGATGATGATGATGATGATGATGATGATGTTGTTGTTGTTGTTGTTGTTGTTGTTGTTGTTGTTGTTGTTGATGATGATGGCGTGTTAGCGCGGTTCAGTTTCTAGCAGTGCAGCTGTGGTGCAGCTAGTGTT
>NW_005434194.1:0-5425 GCF_000315625.1 Guillardia theta CCMP2712
GAAGAGATGACAAGAGAAGAGAAGAGAAGAGAAGGGAAGAGATGAGAAGCGAAGAGAAGAGATGAGAAGAGAAGAGAAGAGATGAGAAGAGAAGAGAAGAGAAGAGAAGAGAAGAGATAAGAAGAGAAGAGAAGAGAAGAGAAGAGAAGAGAAGAGAAGAGATGAGATGAGATGAGATGAGATGAGAAGGGAGGGGAGAAAAGGAGCAAAAGAAAGAGGCTGAGGTGGAGTAAGGTGAGGTCAGAAGAGACAAGAGAGGAGACGGGAGGGGGGGGGGGGGGGTAGAGCAAGGGGTGGAGAGGAAGAGAGGGTTGCGACAAGAGAGAAAAAGAAAGGGCGAGGTGAGGAGGTTGTGTAACAAGAGAAGAAAACAGTGGAGCATGCAAGGAAGAATCTCCCGTGCTAATCTCTGCATGCAGATGGCCGATGAGCCAACTCTAAAGATATGTAGAACTAATGTACAACTATGCCTAAAATGATGCTAAGTCATGATCTGATGTAGCACACCATCATCCTTAAAACTTCACTGATCAGTCAAAAAGGTCCCTTTGGACAGTACTCGCGGCGCTACATTCCGACTCTTGACTCGAAGTGGGAGATGCGCTAGTATTCGATCCACACTGACGCCCAGCCGCATACTGTAACGCCTCCGGACTGTTTTCTGGACTCATCGCGGCACCTTGGACAGGATTACCGCAAGACAGAATCTCAGGGCCATCAGGTCCCATGACATATTGCTCTTTCGGGTCGTATTCTTCGCCAAACGCGTTTCGCAAGCATTGTGAACAATCGAATGCCATCCCTTCCTCCAGGCCGCCGTAACAAGACATAAGCAGCAGACTTGATTTCCCATTTGGCAAATCTCCGTAAAAATAATTCGTCATTGCGTTCATGGATCGGAGCGAAAGAAGAAGAGGGTGTGGTGCCGTGTGAAGCTCTATATGTTGCTCTTCCTGACTGTCTCCTTTGAACGTGATCACGCGAAAACATGGCAGTGCCGCCGCCACTGGCTGCCCAGTTTCAGACTTAAGTCCCTCGAAAGCCTTGACTTTCTTCTCCTTTGTCAACTTATCCCTGAGCTTATCGCACCCTGAGACTTTTTTGGAAAGGAAACGCCTGGAGTCTTGGTTCCAGAATCTGTTTTCTTGCAGCAGCGTTTCCAGACTTTTGGGAGCTTCGCACTGAATCAAACAAACGTCCTTGTAAAGAATTTGAATGTGCTGTAGGGCCTGATGTAGCACCTCCCTGTCATCTAGAACATGTCATTGGTACGGTCAACACATTCAATGCTACAGTACCTTGATACAAGGTGGGAAGCAAATACTTCTGCTTCATCGGACGGCAGATTTCCTTGACGAGAGACTCTTCGTCCAAATGATGTTGTTCGTACTCTGAGTTCTTCAGAACAGCTTCAGTATCAAGTTGAAAGAAAGTTTCTTTGTAGACGTTTTTGTCAACACCGATCAAAATCGCTTTGTACCCTTCGCCTTTCCACTCGAATTGCTGCTGAGGAGATAGGAGTGGAAGCAACATCAGAGCTGCTTTGCTGTCCAAATGTTCGCGTTGGCCACCAAGGAAGATAAAGTTGAAAGGAAGGTCCGCAATGCCTGGTATGTGGTTGTTGTCCTCATCATAACACCCAAACAAAACCTTCTTAGCGACGTCATCCGACCGCAAGCCCTCTGGAAGAGCATTCTGCACAATAATCCCCCAGTCGATTCGACATGCAGCACTGTTTGGGACCAAGTGCGATCGCTCTACCAAGCCTGAGTTAACTTTACAGCCCTCCAGGTCAAAAGCTTTCTCCCTGTCATGTCCCTTCTTGCAATCTTTATCGGCGGGTAAGTTCTGCGCGGCCTGAAGAAAAGCCAGACAAACGTTTTGCCGAAATACTGCAGGAGCCTTTGGAAGCTGGAGAAAGGTAGAGCAAAGGTCGTCAAAGTAACCAAATCGTAGATTGCACGCTATTTGTTTCGTGAGCTCAGATACGTTTAAGGCTCGAGTCTTGTCGTCGTACTCTTGTTTCTCGCGCCTTAAAGTAGTGTTATCTTGCTCTAAAGCTCGAGTCTTCTCGTCGTACTCCTGTTTCTCGCGCCTTAAAGTAGTGTTATCTTGCTCTAAAGCTCGAGTCTTCTCGTCGTACTCTTCTCTCAAGGCTCGAGTCTTCTCGTCGTACTCTTCTTTTAAGGCTCGAATCTTCTCGTCGTACTCTAAAGCTCGAATCTTGTCGTCGTACTCCTGTTTCTCGCGCCTTAAGTAGTGTTATCTTGCTCTAAAGCTCGAATCTGTCGTCGTACTCTTCTCTCAAGGCTCGAATCTTCTCGTCGTACTCTTCTTTTAAGGCTCGAATCTGTCGTCGTACTCTTCTCTCAAGGCTCGAATCTTGTCGTCGTACTCTTGTTTCTCGCGCCTTAAAGTAGTGTTATCTTGCTCTAAAGCTCGAGTCTTGTCGTCCAAGGCTTGAAACCTCTTGTCGTTATCTAGCCTCAGAGCTTCCAGCTGTCTGCCTAGAGCCTCCAGCGCTCCCTCCGACGCTGCCATGAGCAAGTTTGTGGACCAGGATGCTGCCAGGGGTACCTCATCAGAGATTTGGGGGTAGGGGGTAGAAAAAAGGCGGGAAAATATCCGTTGACTCCTCATAACGGAAGCTTTGCTGCCGCCGGTAGCCTTTCTTTTAAGTTAAAAATCACAGGACAATCGGTAATGTTCAGAGCAGGGCATGCAGTTGAAGGAAGCGATATATTTCTTGTACTTTCCGGCAGCGCACGGGACGCATCCATTGGAACCATCGAAGTTGGTGTAGCCAGCTACGCACTGGCAGTCTAAGAGCCAGCAGCGGAAGCGGTGAAGGCGGGACAGCGATTGCAGGCCTTGTCCAAAGCGTATGCTTCAGAATAGGACAGGGAGCGCAGACGTCGCCAAGGTTGCTCTTGATCGTTGCAGGCCCACAGGTACGCGGATTGCCAGGCCCGAGAAGTCTGCGTCCATCTTATCGGGCTGACCAGCATCGTAGATATACGTCTTTGTAGTATCCAACAGGGCAAAGGCAAAGCTCCAGATCCGTCACACCTTCAAAGGAATGCAGGCCGGCAGGGCAGAGCAGGGGAGATGCGCTGTAGCACGGCATGCAGTAGCCGTCATCGGGCAGAAGGTAGGAGCCCGTACCGCACTGACAGTCGGTGATCTTTGTCGAGCCCATCGCGCTGTAAGATCCGACGGGGCATTTCTGGCAGCTTCCGGCGCCCCTTTCGGACTTGTAAGTGTTAAAAGGGCAGGGAGCGTAGCCGTTGGTCGTCAGAAGGTAATCCGGGCAAGGCACGCATGTTCCATTGGCCGCCGCGCGCCGTACTGTAGAATCCAGAGCCGCAGACGCAGTCGCTGAACGAAGTGCTGCCGGAATAGTAGGTGGAATACGGCGCTGGGCAGGATTCACAGCCGTAATTTCCGATCACGCTCTCGCTCGATGGGAGGCTGCAGCAAGGGGAGGAGAACGCTTCCAACGCTTCCCGTGAAACCGTTTGGGATGCTTCTTGCATGCTCTGACGCCCATTCAGATGTCTTGAGCCAGTGGGATTACGGGGAGGTTCAATGTAGGAATTCAAGCCTAGACGGGAGACTGACGGGAGAGCAAGCTAGTACGAGGCGAGCGGAGACTCTGTGGAGGACAGAGGCGGGAAGTAGCTCGTAGGTTTGTAAAACTTCAAGGTTGCCTTCCCTCTTCTTTCCTGGCGTGTCAAGTTGTCACATTCACTGTACGGTATTATTGCGGACCTGGCTGGTACGGTGATCACAGTCATGGAGTGAAAAGACATACCGTGATCTGATCGGACTCGGAGGGTTTGCTTCGCCGAGGCCGTTGACTCGTCACAGGCCGTCGGGCTCGGTTGTCATGATTCTGCCTGCCGCGTGCGTTCACAGGTAGCTGACGGACGATGGAACGAATGAGACTTGTGTTGAAGTTCAGGATCATTGAGTTTACTCGTTTACATTCAGGTTATCTACATATGATAAATGCCGTGACTTAATACAATTCCTTTCTCAAATCTCAAAGTCTAGAACCAAGTCGCTCCAGAGGGAAAGACGAAAGGAGGAAAATGATGCTGTAGACGAGAATGTGTGTCAGAGAAGAGCATGAATGCAAAGAAGCAAGAGAGAAGGTTCCTTGTCTGCTGGCAAGGTACGAGTTGAGGCTGGGCCCAAGCCATGTGAAAGAGTGTGATGCGAGGAGACTATGATGAGAAGAATGTTGCAGTCAGTCTTGCAGTGCAGAAGTTGGTGAAGCCGCCAAGGAGCATGAACTAGGATTCACAGAGCAGTCTTAGTGGGATCCTTCGCTGTCTTGTGCTAGTGACTGCATCCTGGGGATTTCTGACGGCACTGTCACGACCTCTCGGAGGCTTCAGAGCCTGACCTTGCTCCTGCTACAGGTCTTCCCTCGACCCTTCGAGCCCGTCCTAGGGGAGTACAAGAGCTTCGACGCGAGCGTCATGAAGTTGCACCACCAGTGGGCTAGAGCAGCATGCATCGATTTCTTCGCAGTCTCCTGGGGAGGGGACGGGACGCGGGCGCCAAACAAGCAGGGAAGTGTGGATGGGCAATGTAAGCTAGTGGACAGCGAGGGCAAGCAGGAAGAGAAGAGATGAGAAGAGAAGAGAAGAGAAGAGATGAGATGAGATGATATGAGAAGAGAAGAGAAGAGAAGAGAAGAGAAGAGATGACAAGAGAAGAGATGAGATCAGATGAGATGAGAAGAGAAGAGAAGAGAAGAGAAGAGAAGAGAAGAGATGAGAAGAGAAGAGATGAGAGATGAGATGAGAAGAGAAGAGAAGAGAAGAGAAGAGTGGAGATGAGATGAGAAGAGAAGAGATGTGATGAGATGAGAAGAGAAGAGAAGAGAAGAGATGAGAAGAGAAGAGATAAGATGACAAGAGAAGAGAAGAAAAGAGATGAGAAGAGAAGAGATGAGATCAGATGAGATGAGAAGAGATGAGAAGAGAAGAGAAGAGAAGAGAAGAGATGAGATGAGAAGAGAAGAGATGAGATGAGATGAGAAGAGAAGAGAAGAGAAGAGAAGAGATGAGATGAGATGAGAAGTGAAGAGATGTGATGAGATGAGAAGAGAAGAGAAGAGAAGAGATGAGAAGAGAAGAGAAAAAGATGACAAGAGAAGAGAAGAGAAGAGAAGAGAAGAGAAGAGATGAGATGAGAAGAGGAGAGAAGAGATGAGAAGAGAAGAGATGACAAGAGAAGAGAAGAGAAAAGATGACAAGAGAAGAGAAGAGAAGAGAAGAGATGAGAAGAGAAGAGAAGAGATGAAAAGAGAAGAGATGACAAGAGATGAGATAAGATGAGAAGAGGAGAGAAGAGATGAGAAGAGAAGAGAAGAGACGAGAAGAGAAAAGATGACAAGAGAAGAGAAGAGAAG
>NW_005434193.1:0-5405 GCF_000315625.1 Guillardia theta CCMP2712
ACCTGCAATTCCATAGAGTCAGCGAGCTAGAGAGCAAAAGGAGCAGGAGCAGGAGCAGGAGCAGGAGCAGGAGCAGGAGCAGGAGCAGGAGCAGGGGCAGGAGCAGGAGCAGGGGCAGGAGCAGGGGCAGGAGCAGGAGCAGGAGCAGGAGCAGGAGCAGGAGCAGGAGCAGGGGCAGGAGCAGGAGCAGGAGCAGGAGCAGGAGCAGGAGCAGGAGCAGGAGCAGGAGCAGGAGCAGGAGCAGGAGCAGGAGCAGGAGCAGGGGCAGGAGCAGGAGCAGGAGCAGGGGCAGGGGCAGGAGCAGGAGCAGGAGCAGGAGCAGGAGCAGGAGCAGGAGCAGGAGCAGGAGCAGGAGCAGGAGCAGGAGCAGGAGCAGGAGCAGGAGCAGGAGCAGGAGCAGGAGCAGGAGCAGGAGCAGGAACTTACCATGTCAAGGCAGCCATAATCATAGAGGAAGAGGAGATGATTGAATGGTTGGCAACGACGTGCGGGGAAGAGAGAGAAAGAGTCTCACCTTGTCTCGGTGACGTTCGGTTCCAGTGGGAGTCCTCCAGTATCCTCCCCTCCCTCTCCCTCACCTCCCGTCTGCCGTCTGCGGACGAAACCTCTGAAGCTGCCGCTGCATCGCACGACACCCCCCAGTCCGGCAGGAGACTTGAGTTCCCGCTCCCGCTCCCCCTCTCCTCCTCCCCGGCGACAAGATTCTTGAAGCTCCTCGTCCACTTGAGGTAGCTCTCCCCAAATTCCCTGCTCGGCTCGATCTGCGTTCCCTCGTGCCACTCGTTGAACGAGTTCACCAGCGCCATCGGCAGCCTCCCTCCCTTCCTCTCCCCCCCTTCCTCTCCTCTCCCCCCCCCTTGGCACTTTATCACCCTCCTCAACTCCTTCCATGCCTTGAGGTACTGCGCCCCCTCCGCGCGCTCGATCGCTGCCCTTCCTCCTCCTCGCATCTTCCTGTCGTCGTACCCCGGGGAGACGTAAGGAACGACTCCCATCCCCGCCCTCCTCGCTGCCTCCCCGAACTTGGCGTGCAGGTACGCGGATTGCCAGGAGAAGGCTGCGTCCATCTTATCGGGCTGACCAGCATCGTAGAGGTTGTACCCGGTGACTGAGGACAAGTTGATCGCCTTGTAAAGGTCCCAGGGGAACTCCGAAGGAGAAGGGTTCCACCACAGGATGTCCCCGATGATGAAGAGCGGCCGTCCTATCCTCTCCTGCACTTTCTTGATGGCATTGTTCAGCGGCTCCACGAAGTTCTGAAAGTCTCGGAGGGTGTAGAGGAAGAGGACGGGGCATCCGTCGACCCTCATGTAGTTGGGATGAAGGAAGTAGTGCTCGGCCGCGTACAGCAGGTGGTGCTCGAGGATGCGGGGGTTGTCCCCCCGCATCAGGTCCACAGATCCTCCTCCCTCCCCCACCCCCAGCACGTCCCTCACCTCGTACATGAGCGCCATCGGTACCCCGTCCTCTACCTCCAGGTGCCTCTGTATCAGTTGGTCCACCTCCCCCGAAGGACTCCACCACTGCAACGGCTCCTTCCATCCTTCCACCACGTACTGCTTCCCCCTCGCTGGCTCCACCTCCTTCCCCTCCCTCGTGCAGCGCGGCCTGCTGTGCTTGCCCTCGCTGTCCACTAGCTTACATTGCCCATCCACACTCCCCTGCTTGTTTGGCGCCCGCGTCCCATCCCCTCCCCAGGAGACTGCGAAGAAATCGATGCATGCTGCTCTAGCCCACTGGTGGTGCAGCTTCATGACGCTCGCGTCGAAGCTCTTGTACTCCCCTAGGACAGGCTCGAAGGGTCGAGGGAAGACCTGCAGCAGGAGCAAGGTCAGGCTCTGAAGCCTCCGGGAGGTCGTGACAGTGCCGTCAGAAATCCCCAGGATGCAGTCACTAGCACAAGACAGCGAAGGATCCCACTAAGACTGCTCTGTGAATCCTAGTTCATGCTCCTTGGCGGCTTCACCAACTTCTGCACTGCAAGACTGACTGCAACATTCTTCTCATCATAGTCTCCTCGCATCACACTCTTTCACATGGCTTGGGCCCAGCCTCAACTCGTACCTCGCCAGCATACAAGGAACCTTCTCTCTTGCTTCTTTGCATTCATGCTCTTCTCTGACACACATTCTCGTCTACAGCATCATTTTCCTCCTTTCGTCTTTCCTCCTCTCTCCTCCTCTCCCCCTGACTCTCCCCCTGACTCTCCCCCTGACTCTCCTCCTCCTCTCCTCACTGTATTGAGCTTGTCACCTGCCATTGTTCGCCGAAGCCATACCACGTGTAGTAGTAGGCCCCGAGCAGCATCGCTGCGGTACACGCCATGCCGCCGCCTCCAGCTCCAGGCTGGGCGATCCCAAGTAATCATCGCCCTCATTCTTTTAACTCATCGCCCTCACGCCACTCTGCCTCACACCAAGAGTCTGACCAAGGCTTGAAGAGTGCTGCCAAGAGTGCTTGCTCAAACAGCACTGAGAGTGTCCGGGCCTTTCGCCAAAGTCCGAGACCGGGGCCGTTAGATCTTTTTCAACGGCCTGACTGTGGGGGTGGAGTCCGAGCGACCTCATGGTTCACAGGCATGTCGGTCTATGGCCCTCCAGCCGGAGGGGCTAAAAGGGGGGGTACTTGGAGTGAAAACATGGGGTGGTGCGATGCACTGACGTGCTCGCGGATTGACTGTCACGTTACCATGGGCACCAGTGAACTGCTTTTACTACAGGAATATGGACGTTTGAGGATTGCCTTCAATGACCGGTAGTTTTGAACCAGATAGGGTGGGTGCATTGCCAGTGAAAGGTAAGCTGAAACCACTCATTTTCGTATATTCATTGAGTCAGAGGATCAGCAGCACGGGAACCCGGTGCCCGGATCGGATTTAAGAGTCGAAAAGTTGTCTTTTGAGTCTTAAGAGAGTCATCACGTGGTCGTCGAAACGATGCTCTTCTGAAAGTTAAGAAAGGATGCGCTTTTGCAGTGAAATAGCCCGAGCTCAGCCCTTACTTATTCTCCTCGTCCTCGTCCTCGCCTTCGCCCTCGTACACGCCCACATCCTCGTGCTCCTTCGAATTCACCGTTCTCAGTGCCTTTCTAATCACCTCTGACCGCCTCCCTCCTCATTTACATCCTCCTTTCACAACCTCTCCACTCCCTTTCGACAGCGCTTTCCTAACATCTGAACAATCGTATCTTGCCATGACGAACGAAGATATCATCGTATGCTCCTGCAATTGCTCCTCCCCCACTTGCTGTGATCCAGCACCAAGAAACGTCTTTGAAGACTTCTTCGGATCAAACGCTATCATCGCAACTGTCTCGACCCGCTCTAATCTCATCGTGGAATACAACTTCTGTGCCTACGGAGCAAGCCAGCGCAAGTGCATGGATGACTTTGAGAGCATGGGATACATGACAGCACTCCCTACCGTTGATACCAGCAAGACATGCGAAAAGGAGCGTGAATGTTGCTGCTGCATCGTCAGCACAAGCAAAGGCGCTGCTCCACAAAAGGTGGTCTGCGAATGGAACGGACCTGGTCAGCATGAGCAGAAACATGAAGAGAAGAAGATCTGCCTCGTCGGTCAGTCTGGTCTGGCCCCCGTCCGCAGGCCAAGCATCCCCGGAGTGAGGAGGATCAGGTGGGGTAGCTGGGGCGACTTGGTTCTAGACTTTGAGATTTGAGAAAGGAACTGTATTAAGTCACGACAATTATCATATGTAGATAACCTGAATGTAAACGAGTAACTTCAATGTTCCTGAACTTCAACACAAGTCTCATTCGTTCCATCGTCCGTCAGCTACCTGTGAACGCACGCGGCAGGCAGAATCATGACAACCGAGCCCGACGGCCTGTGACGAGTCAACGGCCTCGGCGAAGCAAACCCTCCGAGTCCGATCAGATCACGGTATGTCTTTTCACTCCATGACTGTGATCACCGTACCAGCCAGGTCCGCAATAATACCGTACAGTGAATGTGACAACTTGACACGCCAGGAAAGAAGAGGGAAGGCAACCTTGAAGTTTTACAAACCTACGAGCTACTTCCCGCCTCTGTCCTCCACAGAGTCTCCGCTCGCCTCGTACTAGCTTGCTCTCCCGTCAGTCTCCCGTCTAGGCTTGAATTCCTACATTGAACCTCCCCGTAATCCCACTGGCTCAAGACATCTGAATGGGCGTCAGAGCATGCAAGAAGCATCCCAAACGGTTTCACGGGAAGCGTTGGAAGCGTTCTCCTCCCCTTGCTGCAGCCTCCCATCGAGCGAGAGCGTGATCGGAAATTACGGCTGCGAATGATTTCGTGACGAAAACAGGGTAAGGAGGCGAGCACGGGTGTGCGCAGGAGAATGGGGGTAAGGCATGGAAGGGACACGGGGAGGGGATCTGGCAGAGTGACTGAGGATGGGGAGATGGAGGATGGGATGGAAGATGCAGAGGACAGCGATGGCGGCGAGGTTGATGACAGAATCAGGCAAACAGTGAATGACAATACAGTGGAAGGACGAGAGCAGCTTACTCCCTACCAGTTTCAAATGGGTCAAGGCGAATACAAGAGCAATTTGTACACAATGGCATTTCGGAAACAGGGGGAATGGATATCCTGCTTACCAAACCTTGAAGCCTCGCCATTTCCACACCAAGGATCAGAAGAAGAGATTCAGTGACTTGCGGTTTCTTGTGAGGGAAATAGAAATAGAAGCCAGAGAACTAGGGGTGTATGTGGAGCAACCGGACGGGGTAGACGAAGCAGGGTTTATGTATGATCAGTGTGAAAACTCTCTTATGGAAATATACAAGGACGCAAGAGGAGAATGGGACGCGACGCCAAGGTTTGGCCATTTGTCGTGGATGACGGTGGTGGACTTGCTTAGGAAGAGCGGGGAAGGGCGAAAAGTGTAGAGATGTTTTGGTGTAATTACTAGTGTAATACATTAATGCGCATCACAGAAGAGCTCGGTGAATGTTAGGTACAGACGGATTGGAATATTCGATGATATGCAGCATGGAATAAGAATGACTCCTTGTGACTTTTGTAATGTTGACCGGGATGGGATAATGGCACAACTGCGGGGTAAGGGGAGAAGATGCGTTTGTGATAGGGGTGCGGATGATGGTGGATTGTGCAGAGAAGAGAAGAGAAGAGAAGAGATGAGATGAGATGATATGAGAAGAGATGAGACGAGGAGAGAAGAGAAGAGAAGAGAAGAGAAAAGATGACAAGAGAAGAGAAGAGAAGAGAAGAGATGAGAAGAGAAGAGATGACAAGAGATGAAAAGAGAAGAGATGAGAGAGAGAGAGAGAGAGAGAGAGAGAGAGAGAGAGAGAGAGAGAGAGAGAGAGAGAGAGAGAGAGAGAGAGAGAGAGAGAGAGAGAGAGAGAGAGAGAGAGAGAGAGAGAGAGAGAGAGAGAG
>NW_005434192.1:0-5382 GCF_000315625.1 Guillardia theta CCMP2712
CGGCATCTAGTTTGCTTCTACACCATGATGAAGTTTTAGGTTGGCTTCCTGTCCGATTACAGAAGGATTAACGTGGCTCTCACTCGAGCAAAGCGAAAACTCGTTGTGGTTGGTGACTCGGCAACGTTGACAAGCGATCCGGTTTGGGCAGCATTTTGGGACTGGGCAGCAATGCCTGGCAGTGGCGATGCTGAGTCTTTTTCAATTGCGTACCGTTCGTATTATGAATTGCCACCAGAAGGAGGATGGTGAGTTCACTGTCTACCAGTGCGAACAGAAATTTTGGTTGACTTTTCATCTTAATTTTTTCGGCACTTCAATATTTGATGAACACAAAACACAAAACACTATATTTTTACATTGTCCTACCCATTCTCTTCCTTCCTCGTCAATTTTCTTTCGCCTAGTATTTCTCCAACTAAAGTTTCAAATGAAATCAAAGCTAGATCACTTTTTCTTCCTTCTTCTTCATCCCCTCCCCTCCCCCCTCCTCTCCTCTACGCGTGGTTCTTTCGTCAACATGTTTGTTCGTGGCTTATCTCATGTTTGTTCCTGGCTTGCCTCATGTTTGTTCCTGGCTTACCTCATGTTTGTTCCTGGCTTACCTCATGTTTGTTCCTGGCTTACCTCGCCATTGGCAACAGATTTGACCACCTTCGCCCATTTGGTTACCACATTTTGAACCGTCCTTTGACCCAGGTTTGACCAGGATTTGAGTGCAGGCGTGTGTGATCATGGTAGAGGTAGCGGAGATGTTGTCGGCTCTGACGCGTCAGATGGGGAGGGCGTTGAACGAAGCTCAGCAGCTGGAGGAAGACGCTAGCAGTCTCCTTCCCCGTACCCCACCAACCGTCAGAAGGACACATCGCAGGCACATGCCCAACCCTCAAGAACTTTGTGACTCCGAGCAAGCCGAGTTGAGTGGTAGGAAGGTTGCGGGCGGGAGATGGGGCTCCTCTGAGAGGTTCAAGGCCAAGAAGCAGAATGCTGAAGTTGGTCCTGGACATTATCAACCTGATGTCAGCAAGGTTGTGCGTAGGACGCCAGGAGCGCGTATTTGCCCGCCCACAAGAAAGAATCTAGCTGCACATCTCAACGAGTTCCAGAAGCTCCTGGAAAAAAGCGAAGTTGGCCCTGGAAAGTACTCTCCTCAATACTTTGCAACAAGCGAATGGGTCTCTACCCATGCACCTTGCATCCCGCAACCAAGAATCGCTTCAACGGCCCGTGTTATACAGACTCACGATTGCGAAGCCTTATACTGCAAATCTCAACGCTCTGGTTATGCACTTTCCGAGAAAAGCTTTTCTGATCGCAAAAGTGTTGGTTGCTTGAAATGGATGCCAGATTACTTTCCTGAAAGACCCGTGCAGCATACCCCCGGTCCAGGAAGCTACGACCCTCTCTTCCAATTTGTCAGCGAACGAATACCTGGCAGTTCGTGGCAGAGAAGTTCACTTTCCTCGAACGGGAAGCTCAGTCAAGCCATTCTGTCTCATGCAAATGACATTGTTCCTGGACCGGGAAGTTACGACGTCAAGACAGACCTTCTCTTTCGAAGAAGTTCCAGCGCACTCTTTGTTTCATCTCGTCAGCTCGAGACTAGCGAAGATGAGAGTTGGGGAGACAAATTGATCTTGCAGCCCAACTTCAGTCTGGTGCATCCGCGAATCAGATGTTCTGTGACATATCGAGAGCCTTCTGTGCTGTCTCTTGCTTCAACTGAGCGTGCAGCATCAACTTCATCAGTTTCATCTCTCGACTCATCCTGTCTCTCAATTTTGAGCACCAAACGCCGATCGTTGTCATATTCTTTTTGCAAGGGTGTGGGATCGCGAAATCAGAGTCGAAATTACAAAACAATTGGTCCT
Organism: Guillardia theta CCMP2712; assembly: GCF_000315625.1. NCBI lineage: Eukaryota > Cryptophyceae > Pyrenomonadales > Geminigeraceae > Guillardia > Guillardia theta. Next base: position 1,872 of record NW_005434192.1, read on the forward strand.
AGTGATTACATGCCAAACTACAAATTTGTATCAAGGAGAACGGCAACATGTGTCATTGCTAGGGCACATCGAGGTCTGTTAGAGAAGGAACAGCAAAGAGAATTGTACGGGGACGTGCTGTACATCGATCCTGAGACGTCATATAAGACAACTGTCAAAACCCAACCACGAATAGTCTTTTCCAGACACAAGAAACCCTCTTTCCTTTCGCATCAGACTTCGTATCTGGGACCCAACGACAGTGGCGTGCTCGTGGGGAAGCTAGCTGAGTATACCCCTTCCATCGACATGTCAAGAACCTCCGCACGAGCGTCCGCAAGCAAGGATGAGGACGCGAGGCTGGGCCCAGGGTACTACTATGTAGACGACACGCTCACGGCTAGGAGGGTGCCCGCAGCGTTCATCAGCCCTCCGGCACCGGAAGACGAGGTGGAGGAGGACAGAGAGGGAGATCGGCTAGTGCTGGAAACGTCAGCAGCCGATGAGATGACGAGGCGGAGAGTCGTGATGATGGTGGACATCGGCAGGCAGATGGGCCGGGAGGAGGCGACGAGGAGGGACCGAGCGCCGGAAGCTCTCGACTACAATCCCGAGGTCCCGCGAGACATCAGGGGCTTCAGCATGGCGACGCAGTCAAGCAGGAAGGAGAACGATCAAGGAGGGGAGGGAAGTCACTTGCTCAACAAGTACCAAGCCAGCTACAGCCTGGTAGAGAACAGCGGGAGGGCATACAGCATCGGGAAGAGCAAGCGGACAAGCGAGGATGGTGGGGAGGAGGAAGACAGAGGGGGGGACGTGCTAATCCTGGATACGAACAAGGGGTGGGAGTACCTGAGAGTCCGACACGACATTGCAGGTTTTGATAAGCAGGAAGGACGACCGGAGGCTGTCGCAGGGCAGCACTTGTCTTCTTATCTGGGACCCAACGACAGTGGCGTGCTCGTGGGGAAGCTAGCTGAGTATACCCCTTCCATCGACATGTCAAGAACCTCCGCACGAGCGTCCGCAAGCAAGGATGAGGACGCGAGGCTGGGCCCAGGGTACTACTATGTAGACGACACGCTCACGGCTAGGAGGGTGCCCGCAGCGTTCATCAGCCCTCCGGCACCGGAAGACGAGGTGGAGGAGGACAGAGAGGGAGATCGGCTAGTGCTGGAAACGTCAGCAGCCGATGAGATGACGAGGCGGAGAGTCGTGATGATGGTGGACATCGGCAGGCAGATGGGCCGGGAGGAGGCGACGAGGAGGGACCGAGCGCCGGAAGCTCTCGACTACAATCCCGAGGTCCCGCGAGACATCAGGGGCTTCAGCATGGCGACGCAGTCAAGCAGGAAGGAGAACGATCAAGGAGGGGAGGGAAGTCACTTGCTCAACAAGTACCAAGCCAGCTACAGCCTGGTAGAGAACAGCGGGAGGGCATACAGCATCGGGAAGAGCAAGCGGACAAGCGAGGATGGTGGGGAGGAGGAAGACAGAGGGGGGGACGTGCTAATCCTGGATACGAACAAGGGGTGGGAGTACCTGAGAGTCCGGCATGGGATTGTGGAGTTTGGAAAGTTGACAGGGCGCGTGAGTGAGATTATTGAGTCGTCAGACCCGTCACAGGATCTTGTCGACTGGGAGGGAGCGCGTGGGGTCGCGGAGAAGACTTTGGGATTCGTTGACTTCAGTCGGATGACAGCGAGGAAGGAACCTTTCTCAGCTACAACCTCAGCTGTTCTGGGCCCTGGTGCATATGAAATTCAAGACCATCTCTTGTTCAGAGACTGCTTTCACGTATCGTTTGGTCGACAGAGGCGATTTTCAGATGACAAGTACGAGGATGACGAGGGCGATCGCCTGGTTTTATACCCAGAGAGAGCTGAAAGTCTGATTCGCCCAAATATTCCAAGTTTCACTTTCATTTTTCAACCTTCTGCTCTTGTTTCAGAATGGGCCAGCAAAAAAATCTTTGTCCGAGGTCATGATGGAGAACTCTTTGAATTGCCTTCGATTGGAAGCAGAGTGAGAATGAAACAGCTGTCTGAAATCTTCTCAGCATGGAGACGACCTGATTTCTATGAAATCAAAGAAACCTTGACGCGAAAAAGCTGTTACCAGAAAACTCTTGTTGACATCGGCAAGGCTTCGAATGTTAGAAAAGTGGATATTGGGATGAAACTTCAGTTTGACGACACTATATCAACCTCTCTGCCGATTGTGAAACAGATCCATAAAGGTGGTCTCTTGGATAAAGCTGGGTCGATCCAGAAAGGAGATAAGATAGTCAAAATTGTGGGAAAGGATGGGAGGACGATGGATTTGCATCGATGGGCTATGAAATCAAGAAATAAAGGAGCCTCTCGCAAACTGCCAGCAGACACTTCCAATCAGGTCAACCATCTCGGTCCTTGGAGAGAATGCGTGATATCTTCTCCGGGTACATCAACACGATCGAGGACTCAACAACATTCTTTCTTTTTCAATGTTCAAACAAAGGAGAAACTTTGGTCTTTTGACGTTTGGTCCAGGAAAGATGAGGTTGTGCGAAATATTATGCAGGAGATCGAAGAACTACAATTTCCGATCACCATTCACTTCCGAAGACACCAATCCCATTGCACATTGCAAGTCCTGGTGGAAAACTTTCAAGATTTTCTGTATGGAGCGTATGATCCCAAGTACGACCTGGTTGAACGTGACTTGCGGTCTGTCTCAGACTTTGTGACAGCAAATGGAAGAGAGTCATCATTGGAAGCCAAGGCGAGGATGCGACTGTTCCAGAAGAACATGACATTGAGTGCTCTCAAGACGCTTCCAACGCATCTTGCTGCTCCTCCTTCTGAAGCTACCAACAGAGATTTCACATCCCAAAAGTTGGCGCTCCGTGATAAGCATGAACGAATGTTTCGAAGTTTGCGAGAAAAGCACAAGCAGGAGGCAGAGGAGATTGATGGAGAGGAAGCTGAATCGCTGAAGCTTCGACATTCTCAAGAGAGAAAATCGTTGAGGAAGAAGATTAGGAGGGAAGAAGAAGCTTTGGAACGATCGCTGCAAGAACAGCAGCTGATCTCGCTGGACAAGTCAGAGATTGAGAGGGAGGTTTCCAAGATAGTCCTCCAGCAACATCTGGAGCTTGATGCAGGAGCGCGGCTGAGGGAGACTGAAAGGCAACGGCGAGTGAGGTTCGCCCCTGAGAACGAGGCTCTCCTGCACACCGCTGCCTACTCGCAAGCGGCTCCTGCAGGGAAGAAGTGGATCCAGAAAGGAAAGTCGCACACCTGCCCTGACGTTCGAGGACTGACCGACCAAGAGGTTCAAGACTGGAAGCTGCACACTGAGTACCGAGGCTTCTCTGGGAGTGACGACCTCGTCAAGTGGTTCTGGCAGCTTATGGAGAGCTGGAGCCCGCGCAGAAGGGCCGAAACCCTTCAGTTGGCGACGGGAACAGCAGCAGCACCTAGGGGAGGTTTCGGGTGTTTGTTCGGGCATGACATCAAACACTCGGATCGGCCGATTCCTTTCTCAATTA
>NW_005434191.1:0-1219 GCF_000315625.1 Guillardia theta CCMP2712
CGCGCACAGACCGACGGTGCTGCTCGATGAGAGCGTGTTGCCGACTGACCATCTCATTGAAACTAGCACTGAGTGTCTTCAAGGTCGTTTCGCAGGCCACTGGCCTGCAATACTTGATTAAGAGTAAAAACAAACCTTCCAGTCAACAATCAAGGATATTTGAAAACTTGACCAAGGAGATTCCTCAATGGCTGAAGATGATGTTCTCCAGTCGCTGGTGCGGTTATGGCAGCGGACGGCCTCCCCCTCCTCCCCCTCCTCCCTCCCTCCCCCCTCGTCCTCCTGCCTGCCCAGCGCTCCCGCAAGTCAGCTTCCTCAGCCCTCCAGTCACTCCTATCAAGCTGCGTTCCTGTCCTCCTGCGCAAGCCTTCCTCATGCGGCGAGGGTAGCCAAGATGAAAGCTACTCAAGAAGACTTGCTGCGAATGCTGCTGCTGGCCTGCCGGGAAAGGATCGACGGCCTTTGCTCATCCATGAGGATGAGCGAGGAGGAGAAGACGTCACATCCGGAGTTACTGAGCAGCGAGGTGTCTGAAGGGCTGCTGCTGAAGCTGGAGGATCTCGAAGCAAGGCTGACGAGGGACATGGAGAGCATGAGATCACTTCTTGCAGGAGTGGCTGAGTACGAGAACCTTCTCCGAGAGCGGGCGATGCTGGAAACAACCTTCACCGACTCCTCCAGGCTGCTGGATCGCACTTCGAACTCGTACACTCTTCGGCGATCGGAGGAGCGGTACAAGGCTCTGGTGCTCAAGATCATACCTGAGAGAAGGAAGGAGCTGCTAGAAGCGATAGAGGAGTGGGAGAGGAGCAACGGGAAGGCGTTCTTGACGTGGGGACGAAGGTACCTTGACAGCCCAGATGAAGTGATACCAGCGGACGAGGAAGGTGTACGGGGACGAGGAGCAGAGCAGTCTCAGGTGAAGGCGAGCAGAGGAAATGATATGAAGGGATCGCAGAATGTTTCGAAAGAGAGGATAGTCCGCATCCAGCACAATCGTGACAGAGGCGAAGAGCACATCTCCCAAGTCTCACAGTCTATCTCCTTCATCTCTGCTGCAGAGCCTTCTATAGAGCCAGACGCTTCTCCAGGTCAACCGCTAGTCTCCTCTCTGCACAGTAGCTCAAGTGCTTGTAGCTCGGCGGTCGAAGAAGCAAGAGCGTGCTTCAAGCCTGCTGATGGACCGGGTGGAAGCCCTGGAGACCTGGGCAAGAGAGCG
>NW_005434191.1:1375-5493 GCF_000315625.1 Guillardia theta CCMP2712
AGTCGGACTCCAAGAGCCTTTATCAATACCGGTCCGGCAAGCTGACAGTGAGGATGAGAAGAATGGAAGGTGGAGTTTCGGGGCGTCCTCCTGCCCCTGACATGAGCGCAGACATGATGAAGAGATGTCAAGTCGGACAAGACTCGCCCAAGGCAGAGGGTCACACCAATGGTGGGTCTGGCGCTTGCTGACATGCTGCAGAGAAATCCAAGAGCATGCCTGCGGATGCGTTGGTGCTGAAGAAGGATCATAGCAAACTCCAAGAATCGCTCAAGCTTGCCCAAGAAAAGATTGTGACGTTGGAGGTTCGGGTCGGGCGCTCGCACCGCCTTGTGACAAGCCGAGCAGGCCAAGCAAGGGAAGCTGATAGAGCAGCTGGCGGAGCTCTCGCTCAAGCTGCAAGGTGAGTCAGGAGGGAGAGACTCGATGGGATGAGCTCAGGATGAGGTGCAGACAAGAAGTTCGTCCAGCCGTTAGACCTCAAGTCTGCCTTTCAGAGCTTGTTCCAAGGCTTCACCAACGTCCTCGACCCCTCTCAGCCAAAACGAGCCGGTTCCCCAGCTTTCTCCTTCTCCTGCTCTGCTCCTGCCCTTGTTTACCTCCTGCTCTGCTCCTGCTCATCCTCCTTCTCGCCTTGTTGGATCCTCAAGTCTCTCTAGGTAACTCGGGTGAGGAGAAGAAGGTTCGCTTCGCCTACATCGGCGAGCACTTCGCTCACTCGCTACTGAGCGGCTTCAGCGCCATCGAGAAAGTGGAGAAGAAGCATCTTGAGCTCCTGGTCGAGCTGGAGGAGCAGCGGGAGAGGCACCAGCAGGAGAGGATCGAAATTTCCCGCAAGCTTGCGGACGTCCTGTCGAGATGCGACAACTGCGACACCGTGGCAGAAGAAGTTAAACTCGACCTGCAGGAGGTCGCTGCTCGCGCAGAGGAAGGGAGGGAGGCAGCTCGGAGCGTGTGCTGTCTGAGCGACGAAGTGATTTCCTGCCAGCAAGGCTTGGACGAACTCCGCTCGCGCACTGTCATGCTGGAAGAGAGGAGCGGGCAATCTGAGGGGAGCAAGTCAGCACAGAGACAGGGAGATGTAAAGCAGGAAGGAGGTACAAGAGAGTGCGGAGAAGAGCATGGGGAGGAGGGGAGGAGCGCGTTGGAGGATCTTTCCTCGCGCGTGTCTCTCCTTGAAGCTTCTCTGGCAGCCTCTGCTCCCTCTCCCTCTCCCTCTATATCCGCTGAGGCCATCAACGCGCTCAGTGAGGAGCTCACAGAGAGGATAGAGGAGTCTGCGGCGCGACGAGACAGCAGCCTGATGAAGACGCTGGAGGAGGCGATGCTCTCCTGCGTGTCGCGCGACGACGTGCGAGAGAGTCTGCTGCTGTATGCCAGCAAGAAGGACCTCAAGGCGAGCGAGAGCAGGACCTGGGAGCGCATCGCCAAGGTCGAGGAGGAGGGAGCGCAGACTTCTGCGATGATCAAGCTGGCGAGGAAGGAGCTGGAGGGGATGAAGAGTAGCTTCCTCCTCTCCTCTCCTCGCAGGAGCTCGCGGCAAAGCTCTCGAGCCACGAAGAAGACTGTGCCGAGGCGGTAGACGCGCTGTCAGGCAGCATTGCACAAGTCTCGTCCGAGCTCTTCAAGTTTGCAGCAAGTCAGTCGGAGCTGTTTGTTCGACGCGACGAGCTCGCCAGCATTCGAACCTTGACGAGCAAGGCGGAGAGTGAAGACAACAGAAGCAGCGAGCTAGAGGAGGAGCGGGAGGGGGAAGAGACACAGCAGCATTCGAGGGAAGAGGAGGCAAAGAAGGATCAGGAGGGGAAAGGAGAGGGAAACTTGACGAGACAAATGGTATCAGCATGTGGGTATTGTTGACTTCATTGAAAATTAGCATTGCACTGCAGTGGTTTTCATCGAGGAATTTCAAATATGGACGACTGAAGACCACCCTGAAGACCATCAAAATAACAGAGGGTCTTGTGACTCTGTACGTAAAAACGATGATTCCTGCGTACAATACAACAATAAATCTATTACACTACTAAAATTTAAATATATTCCTATTGCAGTACAATGCTAATAATATCCAAATTAAAACACTTGAAAACACAATGACAAAATTTCTATTAAGATTATGTTCAATAAATATTAATCACCCATTGCAATAAATATTATTTCAATTAAAATAATATCCAATAAATATTAATCTTGAATCTTGTTGCCATATCAATGTAAATTAATGCTGCAGTGTGGTGCATAAATTACACAATGTAAAACGGCGGTATAGCATGAGCAAAGCGAATGCTATGATGAGCACGCAGTGCTCATCTATTCCATTGCAACTTGTGCTACACTTGTTATTCCTATTACACTAGAATACCAACAAGATTCAAGATTCAACATTGGAAAAATATATTATAACCCAATTATATTTATTGAACAAAATTTGAATAAGAATAATAAACAAGATATTTTTCTAATTTCATATCAATGTAAATCATTGCTGCATTGCGGTGCATAAATTACACAATGTAAAACGGCGGTATAGCATGAGCAACGCGAATGCTATGATGAGCGCGCAGTGCGAATCTATTCCATTGCAACTTGAGCTTCACTATTACACTCGCAAACCCTTGATTACAAGTCTTCAGTCGTCCATATTTGAAATTCCTCGATGAAAACCACTGCAGTGCAATGCTAATTTTCAATGAAGTCAACAATACCCACATGCTGATACCAAATGGTAGAATTCATACCTTTAAACACAGGCATGAATCCTTAATTAAAAAAATGAATCTGTTTCAATATCAGTGTCTAAAACATCAACAGATGCCTCCTAAAAAACAATTGGATGACCATATGCCACCAAATATTATCAAATCCGCTGATGCTCCTCTTCCTAAAACATTTATTGATTTAGAGATTCTTGATTAATTCATTTATAGAACTATTCAATAAAACAAAAATAAATCATATTTTTTTATACTTACTATATACACCTATGTCGTGCATGTTTTACACTTTTCCCACACATTTTAACAGCGTTACTGCATGAAATGCGGTGGGCAAGGCCCTATCACTGTTACACTTGCTAAACTTGATTACAATGCTTACCATTAATATATCCTTTCAATTATAGCATCACATCACTGTTTGTTTTCACAACATTTCAATAAATATCAACGAGCGTACCCACGGAGTGGCTTGAACAAACATATTATACATTTGTTTTCCTATTAATTATCTCAGGCATCACGAGCTTAAATAAGTGATGCTCCACCAATCAACCTATTGGAAATACATCTGCAACGATTCTCTCTTTTGAATGTGCGTGAACCTGTAACTCTATATCAACACAAATTTAACATTAATTATCAAAACCAATAAGTGCAACATTTTTTGTGTGGTGTGATCATGCACGCATATATACATCTGCAACCCGAATACATAAGCAACGATTCTCTCTTTTGGAAATACATCTGCAACTTTTTGGATGTGCGTGAACCTATAACTCTATAGTAACCTATATCATTCACACCAATAAGTGCAATCCGTTTTTTTGTGTGGTTTGATCATACACTCATATATACATGTGCAACCAATTGGAAATACATCAGCAACCTGAATGTATCTGCAACTTTTTGGATGTGCGTGAACCTATAACTCTATAGTAACCTATATCATTCACACCAATAAGTGTAATACGTTTTTTTGTGTGGTGTGATCATACACTCATATACACATCTGCAACCAATTGAAAATACATCAGCAACCCGAATGCATCCGCAACGATTCTCTCTTTTGAATTTGCGTGACTCTGTTAACCTGTGACAACTCAAATCTAACATTAAATATTAAAACCAATAAGTGCAACCTTTTTTGTGTGGTTGCCTCCGGCAAGCACAGCGTGTGATGATACACGCATATATACATCTGCAACCCGAATGCATCAGGAACCAATTGGAAAGACATTTGCAACCTTTTGGATGTGCGTGAACCTGTAACTCTATAGTAACCTATATCATTCACACCAATAAGTGCAATACGTTTTTTTGTGTGGTTTGATCAACAGGGGTGTCACATCGCTCGAGCAGCAGCAGCTGAACTGCGTCTGAAAAAAACTTGGAACTTTT
>NW_005434190.1:0-5332 GCF_000315625.1 Guillardia theta CCMP2712
AAAAAAGAAGGGAGGTTTTCCGATTTGCCTTAGACGGCAAGCAGCGGCAAGGTCATTTGCTAATCAGGACGATCACCGGTTGCCGTTGAACTTGCAGCGCTGGAAATGGATTTTCAAACCTTCCAATCCTTGGATTTTTTACTCACACACAATTTTGTACTGGGAAACGCCTGGATCTGGTACAAATCCCAATTGTCAGCAAGTTCCTTGACCCGACAACGCTATGGTGACCGCCGTACGCGCGGCGGCCCGGGCCGCGGCCCCGGCGCACTGTGCCGGAGCGGACCGTCCGTCCAGGCCCTTCCGAGGTGTGAAAGGTGAGGCCCGGCCGCGGGAGTCCGGTGGAGCCTGCCGCCGCGGCGGCGGCTCACGGCCCCCGGCGTCCCGGACCGGGCCCGGGGTACACTGTCCGATCATCGGATCCCGGAGTCCACGGTCACGGAGTCACCGCGGCCCGGCGGCCGCGGCCGCCGACTCTTTACTGAAAGTTTTAGTCATCTTTGTCGGGGAACGTCGCGATATGAGCAGCGCAGGATGCTAGGTGAGTGAGGAGAGAGGGGAGAGGAGGGGAGGGGAGATGAACGATGGGAGAGAGAGGGCGGGGAAGGTTTGGAAGGATGATGTAGGAGAGGAGATGCTGAATCAGCAGGGAGAGAAGGAGGAGCGTTGCAGCAACATTCTTGATCCAGAGAGCGTTGTGGGGTCAGCAGTGAAGATGCGCTTGTGGGTTGAAGCCATTTTGAAAAGAAGTTGCATGAGTCGCAACAGATTCATGTGCTCAGGAGAAAGCAAGTTAGCCAGAGAACGGATTGATATCAGACCCGCTGTCTACTCCAAGAAAGCTATAGCATTCCTAGCATTGTCTTGATGAGCATGATCCTATCCATCGCCCCTTCTTGTAACACTCTCCTTCTCTCTGTTTTCATGCCTTCTTCCTCTTTGTCCTCCTGATTCTTGATCGGCGTTTTATTCTGCTGTAACGGTTCCAGACTTCTCCCATTCACCATCCCTGGATCTCTTCGGCCTTCCTTCCCTATCTTTATCTACCCCCTAGCCACTGCATCTTGTGTTTCTTGCTTCGATCTTAGGCTTGAAGGATAGAGCGTGCTTGTGACGAAGAACGTTTGCTCCACTCAAACAAAAACCTCCCCCGCGTCCTACTTTTGCTGACTCTCCTGACATGTTTGCAGAAAATAATACCAAGAGGCCTCCCTCCCGCAGACCAAGGGAGGGAGAAGAAAAGGACGAGCACAAAAAGCGACAAAGAGAGGGCAAAGCAACTGAGCGAGCAGCGCAGAAGAAGCTCATTGACCGCCTTGACACGCTTGTTCCTGTTGCTGCTGTGCCAGGCAGGTTTCTCAACGGCGGCCTCCGATCCAAAAGAACGACAGTGCAGCTCTACGAGGACTGTGTCAACCACTGCAGGCAGCTCCAGGACCCACATCGCGCTGATCCAGAAGGGGCACAAGAAGGGAAACATGGGTCCAGGGGACGGGGGGAAGGTGCAGAAGCACAAGGGCTTGACCCGAGTGGGAGGTTGCCGTGGGTGTCAGGGCAGGAGCTGATGGAAGCCTGTCTGAGCAGCAGCAGGGAGAGGCTGCTGGTTGTGGAGCTGCCTGAGTGGACGGTGGTAGAGATGAGCGCGAGGCTGCGGCAGGACTTTGCGAGCGCTGCGTTTGAGGGCGACCTGGTAATTCGTTGATACGCCTGAGCGCTTGTGCGTTGTGTGAAAGAGCGATGCATGGGGTGGGGAAGGGAAGGTTGCGAGATGGGGATGTAGGTCGGGGAGGTGGGATGACTGATGGCTATGGACATCGATGGGTCGTGAGCCTGCATACTTGGTTGCTAGCTTGATCTTGATCTTGTCTCTCCTCGTTCTCATCTCTCGTATCTCGGTTTCCTCCCTCAACTCACCCGTGCTCTGCCATCCCCTCCCCTCCCCTCCCCAGTCTTTCCTTATCTGCCTCGTTGTCCTCGCCCTCTTTTGCGTCTTCTTGCTCTGACCTCGATCTCGCTGTGCTGCATGCTGGCTGTGCTCGCTCGCTTGTGCATCTCTGCGGTTGACTCTGCTGGTTTCAGATCGGTCAGAGCTTCGGGCACTCGGTGGACTTTGACAGCTTGAACGCCCTTCGGTCCTTCAGCAAGCTTATGAGTCTTCGGCAAGGAGACGTCAGCTCCCTGTCGCTGGTGATCACCGTTCGGACGTTCCGGAGCAACTCGCTGGTGGATCGTCGGATGAGGATGACGACGCTGCATGCGAGGCCGGCGGGGAGCTCGATCTTCATGCTGGAGCCTGCGGGCGAGGAGACCCGGGGAGGAGGCGGGAGGGAGGAGGAGGAGGAGCCGGACTGGAACAGGAGGGACATGATGGGGTATAGCGGGTGCTTTGGGTATGACTTTGGGCGGTCGACGTCGACGCCTTATGACTTTGATCGGGCCATCTATGAGGTGCAGAGAGAACCGCGGTAAGAGCTACTTCTGCTCCTGCTTCTGCTCCTGCTTCTGCTCCTGCCCTTGCCCCAATCTTGCTCCTTCACTTGCCCCTGCTCCTGCTCCTGATCTTCCCTTTCTTGCTTCTGCCGCCTGCCGCGTGCCTTCCCTTCCCTCCCTTCCTGTCCGCCTGCTGGCTGCAGACTCCTTTCCAGACAGTTTCCTTTTTCCTTCCTCGTGCGGCTATGGGCTCTCCTCTTCGGTTCTCAGTCTGCCGCTGGCTGCCTCTTCTCCTCTCCCTTCCGCCTGCTCTTAGCAGCTCCTCGTTTCCTCGAGCCCTCTCGCTGCTGTCAACCACCAGCCGGGCCGGGGGACATGCTTGCTGGTCTGACCGTCAGTCGTCAGATCGGTGACCATGATGTCGATGATTCTCCCCAAGCTGCAGTCGGAAGCTTCATCCAGCGCCGTCATCGATCGAGTTGCTTCCACCTCGGCGATTAGTGAGCACGAAGAACCAGTGAGATGGCAAGGTTGACGATGTACAGACGCTCTGCAGAAGACGCTTTACTCTTTCATCCTGTCTCATCATGAGCTGCAAATCATGTTTGACAACAAGACAGCCCACGAGATACCGTTTGCAGTCTTTCTGCGGCTGAAGCTTCCGCTGGTGAGAGCTGCTTGGTGCTTGGATGGTCGCATTGCTTGCTCTCGTGCTCGCTTGCTGTGCTGCCTGTGTGTAGTCGGTCGCTCTCGCTCTCTTAACGTCACCTCGTCTCGCCCTCGCTCTCTGGTGATGGGAGCTGGTGGCAGTCACTGGGAGGATACCGGTCGCCGTGGGTGAAGGTGGTGGAGGCGAGTCTCAACGGCTCCTTGTGCGGCTCCTTCGCAGGTGAGCGACTTGCCGGGGGGCATGCGGCGACTGACGGGGAAGCAGGACACAATCAGCGAGGGGCCTTTCATGCTCACTGGAATCAGAACAGGGCAGAATTTACAGCTACATTGTTCATGATGAACACTGCGGGGTGAGAGGATCAAATGACGTTGAGAGCTTGCTGGCAGCTGCCTGCCTCTCTGCGTGTCTTGTGCTTCTTCTGCCTTCACTTTTCTCTCCCCATCTACCTCTTCTTCCTCTTACCCTTCCTGGTGGAACATTAGCGGTGACGAATGCATGCAGGAAGATCATTCACACGAGGACGTGGCGGACGTTTGCAGGAGGAGACATCTGGCAAGAGGGGCAGGTGGCGATCCATCCACGTCTTCTCTTCGTTCTTGCCTGTCAAGCATCCCTCCCCCCCCCTTCCTCCTCCTCCTCCTCCTCCTCCTCCTCCTCCTCCTCCTCCTTTCCTTGTAAACCCCTCCATCCCTTTATCCTCGTCCTCATCCTCGTCCTCTGCTTGTCGCATCTCCCACCGACCTCGATCCGTCTCTTCCTCGCGCTCTTTGGTCCCTGGGGTCGCTGACACGAGTCTGTGCGGCAGGTGTACAGGAGCATCATGGAGGTAGGGAGGAGGAGCAGAGGTCGGGTCGATGGAGAGCTGAAGTCTGTGCAGGAGCCCTTCGTGTACAAGTACGTCCTGAAGCGAGTTGGTGACGTCGATCGGGCGCTACAGGCGGACTGGCTGTTACAGCATGCAGAGGAGAGTGAGGTGTAGATATGTATATTTTGTTTTACTTTGCAAGTGAATGATACGCTGTACATTTCCTGAGAATAACTCCAATCTGGACGTGAGCACCCAGGCAGATTCGATCCAGATTTGTTGTTTGTTTTTGGTTTGACAGACAGAAGCTTCGAGTTCTCTTTGTATGTTTATTACTGAGGAAAGAAAAAATACAGCACAGAGACGAGCTCAGGAGAATATTTACTTTCCGACCCTCTTGACGACGCCGGTGTAGTCGCCATCGATTCCCTTAGCCTGGTAGGAGAGGAACTCCTGGAGCTTCTTCTCAGCCAGGGTGAGGGAGGCCTCAACCTTGGTGCTGGCGACCTTGACGCAGGATGGCAAGGGTAAGAATGAAGCAATAGAACTTGAACATCAAACGTGCCATCATCAGCTGTAACTCAGATATGTTTGTAATCAAAATCGCCCTGTAACGATACAGCTTTCATAGGAGAAGAATGAACAATCAAGCCGTGATTGAGCTTTGACAAAGAATACATGTCGCCCTGTAACGATACAGCTTTCATAGGAGAAGAATGAACAATCAAGCCGTGATTGAGCTTTGACAAAGAATACATGTTTAATTGTAGTACAAAACATTGGAAAGAATCTATAACAACGACGCAAACACTTACAGATCAGATCAGAAATAACTAAACGTACAACGACATGAATATATAATCGAACATGGTACAGCACACGAGATTGAAAGAAATCGTCTTGACACACAAACACACGGCACCCTGAACACTATCGGCGCTTCACTTGTTGCACAGCTTGTATCTTGTGCCGACAGACAGGGCAAGTCCCGCCATTATTCTTGATGTGTTCAGCGCAACCAATACACAAGTCTTGATGACCGCAAGGGAACAGGATCGCGTTTTTGGCCATCTCCATGCACACCGCGCACTCCTCTCCTTCCTCCACCTCTGTCCTTGGGACCGTCCCTGGCAATTTAAGGTGTTGGGGCAGCGAGATCGGCTGGGGCTCTGTTGGAGGTTGTAGGGGCGGTCGACTAACAGGCAGGCTGATCGCTCTTCGAGGAGGACCAAGGAAATCGCTCCATTCCCTCCTCATGCTCTCAAAGTCAAATTGGTTGCGGATGAACTGCTCTGAGATTGCTCTCCTCGATGGCCTCGGAGCCTCCCGACTGACCAGCTCCAAGTTTCTCTGCCGCAAACGGCTGGAGGATGAAGACCTGCGAAGGTGAGTTTGGTCCTGCGGAAGGACGCGCCTCTCCCTCG
>NW_005434189.1:0-5300 GCF_000315625.1 Guillardia theta CCMP2712
AGCAAGCAGACCCGCAGCGACTACAGCGTGGACGCGCTGACCAAACTGCAAGCTCAAAGCCCAACCAACCTCTCCGTCCCAAGCCATTCTCACAGCCGCTCGATCTGCGAGGAGGAGCAATGTGGGGGCAGTCCGAGCAGCAACAAGCTCGAGGGTGTGGAGGAGAGGTTTACGGGGTACCAGGATGAGCTTTTCGACGAGGCGATCGAGCACGTGCAAGGGGGATACGTATTCATCAGATAGATGAAAATTCTCGCATGCTTGGACGACTACAACGATGAAGTTCCTTACATGCATCGGCGGTGGACAGGGTTCTACTGGGATGCGATTTGTGTATTTTCAGTGTGAAGTACGTGTAAATAAAGTGTCTTGATATTTCAAACGCGACTATTCCTTCGCAAGAATTCCTGTATTCAGCTCATTCTGCATGACGGTGTGCAAAGTTTTCTTGGCATAAAACGAATCAGTACCGACCCTCCATGTAAATGAAATGGGATTCAGCCTTTCAAAATGAAGCTATATCTAATGAAGAGATATCATTTCTTTGCCATAAGAATGTGGGACATGTTTCTTGATGCAGACGGGCTTGCAAGGATGTCGCCCATCCTTTTGAATCAAAGCTGACCGGTAGCTATCTGAGAAACTTGAATCGTGTAAGAGAACTGTGCTCGTCGAGCTTGATTACCTTGGTATGAAACCCTCGGTCAACAGTCTCCTGCCACGCCTTGAGGCCACCAGGTACAAACTCCTCCTTACTCATCATGTCCTCCAACTCCACGAGACTCATAAATCTGCCCCAGATCACTTCCCCGTCATTGAACTTGATTTCGTGCTCTCCTTCAACTGCAACCTGGGCACTCAAGTCATCATCATGGTACCATAGGACTTGTCTGCTACCTTGAAGACCGAAAGGACGACTCTGTTCCTTGAGCTCAACCAAAGAACTTGAAAGAGCTAGTAATGCGTCATGGATGCAAAAATTTCGATGGCCATCCTACCTCCTCCAGATCCTCCCTCTCGATCCCTAGCTCCTCCCGCACCTCGTTTCTGCGGGCAAAGGATTAGTTGAGAGCACGAACAAACTGAAAACTTCTCAAAGGAAAAGATTTCAATCGTTCACGAAAAAACTCAAGAGTAGGAAGGAGTGAGTTGACCTTGCCCCTGTCATAGGAGCTTCCCCGGAGAGGAGTAGCCCACCAACGAACATGTCATAGTGCAGCGCATGCATGCTCTTCCGAGGTGATCGTCTGTGCACATAAATCTGTCCTTGTCGGTTATGGACGAGGATGCCAACCGCCGAATGAAGCAAGTTGTACTTCTCGACGAACCTCCTTTGCAGGGTGAAGATTCTTGCTCCCTGGAACGCAACAGCAACCATGAGATCAGGCAGTAGGGATACAACTGATGTGAAGGGTGTTGAAGAAGAAACACAAGTCAACCTGCAAGCTTATGACGTCGAGCTGTTCTGCACTCCCTTTGACGTTGTCGCGCCCCAGTAGCGACTCGACCTTGCGATCCAGCAGCTTTTTCACCATGCGCGGGGTCTTGTCTACAACCTCACTCTCATACCCCATCTCCTTCAAGGTCTCGCCCATAAGACCTGTGCTGGAGGGGCAAACCACAATCCTTTCGCGACGGTTTTCCAACGACAGAGACTCTAAACACTTGATCATGAGAATTGTTTGCATTCTGTCCCCTGAGCCCTGATGGAGTTGGTCTTTCACCCAGATACCATGCAACGTCACCTCTGTTTGGCCGAACGACATGTCTAGGCAGCTCGAAATCTCATTCTCACGATGCGAAATGAGAACATGGCTGCCTTGTTGCTCTGGCCAGAGTGCTCTGATACTCGATCGCAAGCCATCAGGCAGCTCATCCTTTCCCATGGCTTCGACCACGTCATCACAGAAGTATGTCGTGAAGTTGAGCCGCAGGCTCTCAGTCGATGCTGGCTGCAGGATGATCCCGGTCTTGTCCAGCTCCGGACCCTGCTCGTTGAAGGCGTCATGGAACGCAGATCGTCTGCACAACCCCTTCCTGAGGGAGGGACGCAGAACTTTTCCAGGGCAGAGTCCTGCATTCCTGGAGCTCAGGCAAGGGCGGCATGAGGGCGGTAGAAGGGCCCAGCATACTGGCATCGTTGTCACGAAAGCCGCCGACATCACAGCCTCCACAAAGTGAGTGGGGAATGATGGGTGACCAAAAAGTTTTGTTTTAAAAATCAGCATCAGTCCGTTTGACAAGCTTGTACGATGGCAGTGCAGTGCGATGTTGTACCATGCTGAAGGCTGCCTATCTCCATCATGCCAGTGAAGCTTGAAGTCAGATCGAACTCCAGTCAGACTCGTCTTCCAGCCGCAAGTCGTCACTGTGCCGAGTACTAGGCTTATGATCATCGGATAGTGTACTACAGTGACTGGGTGACAGTGGAGGAACAGGCAGCGGCTCGTGACTTGACCGCTTTGTCGCACTCAGCAACGACCAAGGAGGAGGAAACATGGTGTTTGTGTATAAATATCGACCACAAGGGGCCGAGAAACCTCCTGGCGTCCCTCAATGGAACAAACTCTCCTTCAGACATACACCGGATCAGTACGTGAGTTAACTGCCAACCACCTGCTCCGCTCTGCTCGCAAGTCCGTCGTTAACGGTCCCGCTAACTGACGCTTTCGTGCTCGAAGGTCCCAGGGCTGGAGGATTTCGACTTGGTTGTCAAGGTTCTGCTGCAGTGCCTTCACTTTCCAGCTGACGGCTTCTTCCTTCCGAGCAGGCTCAGAGTGCGCTCCCCAAGTTTGTTTCTCACGTGTACGAGGTGCTAGCTCCAGAGAAGTTCATGTTCCCTTCCTCATCGTTTGCTCAAGGGACGGCTGGTTGGGCTGGACGTCAAGCCTCGTGTAGGAATGATGGTGGTTCACACGCGGCTTGCGCGAGGAGCAGGTGTCATTGTCAAAGTGATGAAGATTCCCAACGACGTGTTGAACGCACCGAGGGGAGGCGTGTGCAGGTGAGATAGTCGAGCGGCTGTCCTGACAACAACCTCACTGTCGTCCTCGTCGTTCTCATGCTCCTTCTATCCTCCTTTGTCGTCCTAGTCCCCTCATCCTCGCGGCAAGCTTCTTGATCCTTTCCGTCATCCTTGACATTCCCGTCACCCTGCTCTCTTCGATTTCCTCGTCCTGGATTCATACCCCTTTCTCATCCTGCTCGTCTTCCTCTGCCTCCCTCCTTCTTGTTCTCCTAACGACTATCGATGCGAATCGATCTTGATTGCATGCTGCAGAGTATCGTGGGACAACGAGAGATTCAACACGCGGGAGGGTTGCTACACTGGAAGGGGAGGGGTATTTTCTCTTGCCGCTGTCAAGGTCAGAACCATCTCTGCTGTTACCCTTCCTGAATTTCACCTTTTTCTCAGCTGGATGGTCCTGGAGGAGCAGAGCTGGAGAAACTGCGGGAGAACAAGTTTGAGATGGGGGAGGTGCTGGTAGGGAAGCATCTGAAACCAAGGATCGGTATGAGAGTGACGGGATCGAAGCAAAGCTACATTCCTCAGAATCAGGTCAACTGACTTGTCATTTTCTTTCCTTGTTGACAGTTGAGGGAGTTGGAGTGGAGGACGGGGAAGAGCAAGCAGCGGAGGTGGTGAAGATTATGGACCCATTGGGGAGGTGTTATTGAAGAATAAGGCAAAAAGCCTCTGGGCAAAAGATCTTCTTGAGTCATTGTCGCAATGGATGACAAGAGTAGGAAAGGAGAGCAGAGATGAATTGGAGAGTATCGTAAAGGTAGCAAGAGGGCTGAATGAAGTGAGACAGGGGAAAAGATGCGACGAAGAGATGAATTCCAATGATCTTACTCATGGTGCAGATGGGTACAATCATGCACGTAAGGGACAACCTTGATTCCGTTCTTGTCAAGGTTCTTGCAACTGCTGTTGTCTTGTTGACTTGACTCGCTACGAAACTGAACAACAGTGGGACAAGATCGGAGCGAGCTCCAAGGAGTTGAACACTGGTGCACTACCACTGTCTTATTCTCCGTTAGACATGCTCTGATAGGTCAACGTGGGCAATACCAACTTGCGCTGATCTTGTCCTCTCCTGACGAGGTGATCGCCTCCTCGAAATCACCACGTCATGCAGCTTCGCTCGCCAACTTGATCTCAATCTTCAGGACAAGAGTCCAAGTGGATCGAGCGAGGACAGTGACAATGAGGAGAAGGAAGCTGCTCTGCCGCCGCTGGTATCTCTTGTGGATAGAGAATGTCTGTGACTAGAGATTTGACATGAAGAAACTGCTGCGCGAGAGCTCGACGCTCGTGGGGATGGTAAGAGTGAAGTTCACAATGTTGGAAGATGACGAGTTCGCAAAGGACGTTTCCCCTGTCATAGGGATGCGAGTGAGGTAAATCAGACTTGCCTTGAAGGGTGCGCTTGACACCCGGCGAGGAAACGAAGGCAAGAATGGCACCCGGACCTGCTGACCGAACCCCGACCCTCCACTGATGATGGTACGTTATGGGGGATGCGAAACTTGTCGTGTTCCACTCTCTTGTTTCTCCTCTCTGCCTCGATCTTGTGCCTGACGTCTCTCTTCTCTCTCTATCTTCCGCCCTGTTGTTACTTCCCGTCTTCATCTTTTACTTTTACTTCTCACACACACATGATAACCCTCAGACGCTCTCAACGACATCGGGACCATCGTCCAACTCGGCGCAAACGGGAAGCTTGCTTCTGTGCGATGGGACAGGTGAGAGAGGGAGAGAATCGACGCCAGCATTTGTGACGAGTTTTCCAGGTTTCGTCAGGGTCTGAACTTCTACCCCGTCGGGTTCAACGAATTCTACGAGCTCGAACTAGATTCGACGTGAAGCCCTTCCCCGCTCTCGTGCCCTCTTACGTTACCATCAGCCCCAAGCCAAGGACGCTGATCCTTGGCCGTGATTGCTTCCCCCAGGTGCTGAGGAGGAGGAGGAGGAGGAGTTGGAGGTAGGTGGTGGTAGTGGTGCTGGTGATGGTGGTGAAGTTTTCTGATTCTGATTCTGATTCTGATTCTGATTCTGATTCATTACGCAGGTGGGTCACAGGGTTGAGATGCTGGATCCAAGCCAAGAGACAGGTAGGGCAGCACTGGACGCTCCTTGACGAGAGGTTGAGACAAAAATGCTTCAGATTTCGCTGCTAAGATACATACGCCATCGAAATCAGCCTTCAAGGATTCCGTCGGAGTCGTCAAGAAGGTTGTCAACCTTTTCTTCCACACCCGGCATGATTGTACTCGAGATCCTGAAATCGTCGGAC
>NW_005434188.1:0-5199 GCF_000315625.1 Guillardia theta CCMP2712
CCTCTTGTTTGGGGGCTTCCCTCCTCCCTGGCTGGCCTTCTTCTCTTCCCTGTTCCTGCCTGCTCAAGTCCGAGTTTTGCCCAGATGACATTCGCTTGTAGATATTGTGCGAGGATTTCTTCTGCTTGTTCCCTTTGCTTTGGGAATGGCCAGAGTCGCACGGGCAGGTGCAGGGAGATGCCCTCGGTATCTGGGACGGGTAAAATACTTGTCATGGAGTGGAAGCCTACTTGGGGCAGTAGTCTCCATGCCTTTGCAAAACTCTCCCAACCTTGCCGAGCAGGAGATGTAGGTAGGGAGTTTTCTCCGGACGGCAGGGAGTTTTCTTCTGAGAGCATCTTGTCCTCCAGGTCGTGTAAGATGGCTATTGTCCCCGGTTTCATCTTGCTTTCAATCATTTCCCAACTGATGGTGGTCTGCATTTTTTCCGCTATCCAGATTGCGAGTCTTTCCGGTCCTCTTATCTCTTCGTTCTCTTTGAGTCTGCCCGATCTGATTTCTCGTTGTAGCTGGTTTATTGTTTGACACCCCCATTGGTTGCACCATGATGTTAGTTTGCGGATCAGACTGCTTTTGATATCATCATCCACCCTGCATTTCTTATTTGTTTCTTTCTCTAGATACCGAATCGCCGCCCTTCCCAAGATGGGTGCTGGATGGGGGAGTTGGAGGCCTCCTCTGTCCCAAGGTAGGTGAAAGATAGCGTTGCTTGTACTCTTGCTCAATCCCATAGCTCTTTTGAATGCTCTGGTCCAGAGGGTATCTAAGGTTTGTAAGTCTGACCAAGACCAGCTCACCAGTACCGCCGAGTATCTAAAGATATTGACGATGCCTACCTTCACCAGGTAATATTTTTGGGCTGCAGAGTAAGCAGATGATTCAATCAGCTTTGTCAGTTCTTTTGTCTTCTCCAAGATGTGTTCTTTCTCTCCCCACGTGAAGGGGCAGGTGTGCGCCTTGTTGCCTCTTCCTCCTGGTCTCCACAAGCTGATCCGGATCCCTAGATATTTGAACCATTTTGTCGGTGGTAGGTTCACAAACTCCTTGTCAAAGAACTTGATGTTTTGTGTTCCTTGGATCTCCCTCTTTAGCCGATAATCAAAGCTGGTGATTTCAGATTTCTTCGTGTTCAGTTCTAATCCACTCCATCGACAGAATCGTTCTACCACTTGAACAAGCGTTTTCATCTCTCTCACTGAATGTCAAGGTCGTCTGCAAATGACAGATTATTAGGGTGTTGAGTTGCTTTCTCGTTTTGTTGATCAAGTTGTCTGGACAAGATGCTGAGCAGAAGATTTGTTTTTGGTGGACTCGCGGGGCTGCCTTGAGGTAATCCCCGGAGGAGCGGGATTGCTGCTGTATCAAACCTCTCAGTCTGGATTTGCAGAGCTATGCCTTGACTGCAGCTGACTGCGACGTCGACATCGCGCTGGTGGAATCCATATACCTCCATGATTTTTGCGATGGATTCAACCGCGACGTTATTGAAGAAGTTGGCAAAGTCGAGGTATAACAGTATAATGTTGTTTTGACTGCTCTGGGCCTCCTCGATGATGTTAAGTAGTCTATGACCTTGACGGATCGTCCCGCCCTCGGGTCGGAAACCCTCTTGGTTATCTGTTAACAGCTTGTGCCTCTCAGCTGCTTTTGCCAGTCTGTGTGCTATCACCGCTTGGAAGATTCGCGTCACCGACGAGAGGATACATATAGGACGCATATTTTCCAGAACATGACAGAGCTCGTTTTTTGGAAGGAGTCTGACTCGTGCTAGCATGTTCAACAACGTTTTGTCTCCTGTCAACGCTCTACTGATCACTTTTCCTATCTCCTCCTTTGCGCTGTCAGGTAAAGCTTTCAGGATCTCGTTTGAGATCAAATCCATGCCTGCGGCCTTGCGATTTGATACTTTTTGAATCCAAATCTGAATTTCTCCTGGCTCCAGGGGAAAAGCAATTTCTATTTCCCTGGTCGGGTGTTGATCAATGTTCGCGGGAGAGTTGAATTCCGGTGGTTGGACGGAGGTGAATGATTGACACTGTTTGCAGAAGAAGAGGATCGTCGTTTCTTCGTTCTTCTGACCTTTGTCATATAGCGGGATCAATCGTCCTCGTGTTTGACACTCCGCCTTTGCGCAGGTTCCATTCGTCGTGCAGCCGTTGACTGCGAAGAAGGTTGCCGTGTGGGTTTCATCTTCGAGTTCGCTAGCCAATCTCATAGGGAGAAATTGCTCGATGTTCTTGTATCCTTCTAGGCGCCACCCTCCTGGTTGTGGGAGCAGTTCCCGAATGATTTGTACAATCAAATGTGCTGGCGCCACGGTGAGGGAGAGCTTCTTTGATGTTTGATTTCCCGCCCCGAGGACCTCAACGTGCAGTAAGGTTTGATGTTTTGCATTCCAAAAAGTTTTGCTTGATTCTTTGGAGCTGTTTTGCAGGAATGCTTCCATCAGCGGATCCAGGTCCTGTAAATACTCTAGCTCTGACCGCTGCAGCGCTGGTTGGAGATCGCTCCATGAGGTGAGTTCAATTGTATTTGGGTGGCATTTCTCTGGCAGTTGGCTACTCATTGGGGCTTTGGGCTTATAGTCTGATTTCTTCCCCATTGCATTCTGGGACTCTTTACTCCCTATCGTGCCCAGTCGTCGTCGGCGTTCCTCGCAAGCTTTCAGGAAGGTTTGTTGGTCCTGTTCGGTGCAGATCTCCTTGAATTTGATCATAGTCTCTCTTAGTTCGGCGTTGATACTCGACTCCCTGTGTGCACGATCAATATAGTCTGTGATTTCTGATGCGCTTCTCAGATCCTTGCGAAGTTGCTTAATCTTCCTTTTCAGGTCCATTTGAATCTTCGATGAGTATCGCTTCCCACCTGAGGTTCGTAGGGGGATTTCCTTAATGGGAAGGGCAGTTGTTATCAAATTGATAATGTCGCAATCTTGCTGTAGAGCTTGTGCCGCTTGTATCTTCTCGTCGAGAGCCATTGCCCATTCCACGCCTAGTCGTCCCGATATCTTTTCTATCTCTACCACCCGCTTCTTTCGTCGAAGAATGGCATCTCGGTCCTTCCTTTGTGTAAGCATTTCAACCGTTGGAATAAATTGTTCGCCCTTATCATCTAGCGCAGTCACATTCACCACCAGTGCCCTGTGATCGACTGCGGCTCCTATGATGCAGTCTTCTGCGGTCTCGGATATCAGGCTTACTGTGCGAGATGAATGATGTAGAGCGAAGACATGGTCTAATTTGGCTTGGTGGTGGCCCTGTTTGTACCATGTGGAGAAGGTGAAATGCGAACTGCTTCTGCTCATCTTTTCGCAGGTGACCATCTGATATCGCCCCAGCTCATTTAAGTTTCGTTCCATTTCCTCATCTGCGCGGTGCACGTTCGAGTTGCTCCCGTACCCTACTCTCGTGCAGATCTCTGCAAGCTTTCGAGATGCGTTGAAGTCGCCTCCGACGATGCTGAGCTTAATGTTTGGGTCCATCTTGAGCATCTGGCTCAGCGCCTTCCACATGTTGTCTCGGTCCCTCCCCTCCGATGCGATAGGGAAATGTACGTTCGCCAACAATATTGTTTCTTTTTTGCGGCCAACGTGTAAAACCTGTATTCTTTTTTGGGAGACCTCGCGCTCCTCTTCCATGGCGAAGTGCCATGTAGAAAGTTCGGATCCATTTTATTCGACCCAAAACCTACCAAACCGACCGGATAAGACAGCTAGTTGACTGAAGCCCGTGCCTTTCGTGATAAATACTCGATAGCATCCCCATTCCTTCTTGATCATCGTTCGGAGAGCTATCTCTTTCCTTAAGATACTGCATAACAAGAAAACCGGCAGCCACCTCAAGTCATTTCAATTGAGGAGCGCAAAGTGCATTAGGCCAATGTTATTCACGTAAGTCCTGCTCATCCTGAGTCGAAGATGAATGCTGAGAATCTTCGTCGGTATCCTCCACTGACTCATCATCGTACGAAACCTCATGATGCGTTGACCTGTCATTCCTATACGCATCGGTTGTCAAATCCATGGACTTAGCTTCTCGATACAATGCTGGCAACAAACTCCCAATACTCAAAGCCTTGTTCACATTTTGCTTTTCCAAGTCAATCAACAACCTCATGACGAAACTCGCGGTCACCTCATTGAACAAATTCTGTGCGAAATACCGTTCAAGACCAAACCTCGTGCAAGCTGTCTCGACTTGTCCTTGTCCATGAAATAACACCATGCAACAAGCAATAAAATGATTTGCTAAAGCTGAAAACCTGTTGACAAAATCCGAAGTCTTTTCCTCTGACCCTTGTATCGTACATTGAATCTCACCCAAAATATACTGCAAGTGCGACAACGACAAATACTCCTTCACCAGCAACGATTTGAATGATTCCCAAGTACCTTGTGTGGAAATTAATCTATCCTCGCCACGCAATGTTTGCAACCAATTCCTCACACGATTACCAACTAATGTTGCAGCAATGTCAACCTTTTGATCTGGAGGGATTCTTTGACGCTGGAATTGAAAATCAAGCTCCCCAAACCAACTTGCCACGGAATATTCTAGAGTCATTTCTCCATTAAATCGAGAAATATCCTTGGAATGAAACTTCACAAGGGAAGACTGCTGCTTGACATGCTGACTTGACATGTCGTTCGACATGCTCGTATTGTTTTGCTTGCATGTTGCATCAGCCCCTCTTGGTTCCTTGATCGGAAGGTATTGAACTGCTCCTGATTCATTTAATCTGAACCGTTGCATCATTTCCTCGAACATTTTTTTATTTTCTTCCCTAAGGACAGAGATTTCCTGTTTTGTCTCGACGAGCTCTCTTTCCTTACGAAACATCACTTCCTTGACGAAAGCTTCATACTTTACTTGCATGTCCATTGCGAGTTGCAATTCTTCTCGCAACTTCTTGTTTGCAGCGACCAATTCTTCAAACTGCACTGATTCGAACCTCGGCCGGGTCGAACCTGCCGGAGACGCAATCCTGGAAATTTCCAAGTCCACTGCGCCCTCCCTGTCGCGCACTTGTTGCGTGACCGATCCATCATAAGAAGGTATATTAATCCTCGAAAATCCCGCGACGTCTCGCTGATTTCCGTTCGGATCCTCTTCTGAGGTAGAAGGTACCGTCGTAACTTCCCTCATCGTCTTGTCTTCAGACGTTTCCTCACCGAAACTCCTTCTGAAGTGTCAAGCATGG
>NW_005434187.1:0-5198 GCF_000315625.1 Guillardia theta CCMP2712
CGTCTAAGGGATTATTCCTCCTGCATGCTCCTGCTGCTTGTTGCTTCAAGTTGATTGCTTGACCCTTAGGCTGCTTGTCTGCGCGGCTTCGCGCTTGGGCTGGCGGTGCCGCGTCTGGGTGCCAGCAGTGCTGGTTCTTTTCGGGCTTGTGTTTTGTGTGTGATTGTGCAGCTTCTCGCTGTGCGCTGTGTGCCTGGAGGTTTAGCTTGTTGCTGCTTTGTTTTGCTTGAGGCACTTTTTACCTTCTGCCAGTAAATCCGTAGGTCCGGATGTCGGATTTACTGGCAGAAGGTAAAAAGTGCCTCAAGCAGAACAAAGCAAGGGGCTTTTTACCTTCTGCCAGTAAATCCTATGTAGCCTCGAAAATATGTAGGGGTGGACCGGACCAATGCCACATCCGCCATCAAGGTTGCTTGAGGCACTTTTTACCTTCTGCCAGTAAATCCGTAGTCCATCAAGCCCTCGTACTGCTCAGACCCTCGATCGCGGATTCCAGGGATGTGGATATCGCCCTTCTTTTTTTGCGGCCATGAGGATCTGTATCAAGAGACATCATGGTTGTACTGGCAGAAGGTAAAAAGTGCCTCAAGCAAAACAAAGCAGGAACAGCCCGTATCGATGACGCTCCGACTCAGTGAAGACCAGCTTCGTTGAGCATTGACAGAATAGCGCGAGGGAAGAATGTTTAATTAATTTAATTTAATGAGGCACTTTTTTTTAATCGCAGCAGGTAAATAGTGCCTGTAAGGTTGTCATGCGCCGTGGGAAGCTTGCCGGGAGAATCGGCGTATGCAGGTCAGGAGATGATGATGCGCTTTCTTTTGCTTGAGGCACTTTTTTAACTTCTGCGAGTAAAACCACCCATGAGCGCAGCAACGGGAGGATCGAACTCGCGCTGACATCCATCACATTGTATCATACCTGCCAGTGTGGCGTCGGACAATGGCAGATCGGCACATCTGAGCATAGATAGGATTTACTATGGTTTTACTGGCAGAAGGTAAAAAGTGCCTCAAGCAAAACAAAGTAGGAACAAGCTAAACCTCCAGGCACACAGCGCACAGCAAGAAGCTGCACAAACACACACAAAACACAAGCCCGAAAAGAACCAGCACTGCTGGCAACCGTCAGCAGGGGTCGAGCATAGCGATGCGGGAAGGCCCTGAGGGGTCTCATTGCGCTGCGGCGCAGGCGGAGGAATTGGCTGCTCATGAGACGAGTCAGCAGCCGGGTCAGGTGGGATCCCAATCCTTAGGCCATCTGCAGCCGGTGCAGGAGCCCTCACACGACGGTAGAGGATCGCTCCAGCATTATGAAGAGGCAATTTTACCTTCTGAGTGTAAACATTTTTCACTTTCGCTCTTGTGTTTTGTGTGTGTTTGTGCAGCTTCTCGCTGTGCGCTGTGTGCATGCAGGTTTCGCTTCAGTCACGGTTCCTGCTTTGTTCTGCTTGTGGAACTTTTTACCTTATGCGAGTAAAACTCTGAGTCAGACCCTACTCTCCGATGCGAATCAAGGCCTTCCCGCATCGTTATGTTCAGATGCTCGACTGCTATCTTCATGGCATGCCGATCTGCCAGTGTCCGACGCAGTGTGACAACCTTACTCGGACGGAGGGCAGTATGGAGGAAATGGCGGAAGTGCCATTGGTCCACCCCGGGTTATATTGGTAGCTCTGCCAACCTGATCATGTGTGGTCGTGTCGGATTTACTGGCAGAAGGGAAAAAGTGCCTCAAGCAAAACAAATTGAAAGCAGGAACAAGCTGATCAAGTGGGTGGAGGTCAACCCTCAGGCTACCTCGACGCCCTCCATGTTGCAGCGTCTACACTGCATCCTGAACGGCTTTTTGCTTGAGGCACTTTTTACCTTCTGCGAGTAGAACTTCATACCAACGGCGTACTACACCTTCCGCTTTATCTGGTACTAGTCTGGCAGACATCATCGCTCAGCGCTCGATGCCCCTCGAGGATGTGGCATTTGGTCGGCACTTCATTCCTGATGATGGACCTGCTGCTGTGGTCTTGGCTCGCACTGCAAACGCGCGGCTACCTACCTCGGACTTTGTCGAGGTAAGACCGAAAGTAACCAGCACTGTGCTGCCAGGCTGCTGGCAACCAGACCCTACACTGCCATCCCACGCGGGAAGCCACGTAGCCGTGACAGCCCGGCGAGAGGACTCGGGGAGCCAGCAACCGTTGAACGAGCACCGTGATACCCGGTACAGCAGGGGACCATGTGGACTGACACAT
Source organism: Guillardia theta CCMP2712 (assembly GCF_000315625.1). Taxonomy (NCBI): domain Eukaryota; class Cryptophyceae; order Pyrenomonadales; family Geminigeraceae; genus Guillardia; species Guillardia theta. Next base: position 2,252 of record NW_005434187.1, read on the forward strand.
GGTTTTGTTTTTTTTCGTTTAAGTTTTCTGAGGGGATAGTAGCTCGAGTTGAATCAATATGTCAGTCCAATTGAATCAATTCGAAGAAAAAATTCTCAATGACCCGGTGACCGTGAGGGTGCGACGGCGTCACCGTTGGTCACAACTTAGCCTGGCAGGGACCGTACGACCGTCGTACGGTCCTAAGACCGGGTCTACAGGCTATGATCATCATCCGGATGGGGCTCCGGGTACTTCCGGGTCTTGTTTGAGCCGCGTTTGTTGCCGCTGTGTCCCGTACGGCCTATAGACTGACTATGTCACGGAGTCCGATCACGGCAGTGAGCGCCGTTTGAGTCAACCCCCGGCGGATGATGTCCGGCCCGGCCCGCCAGACTCCGATGATGCCGAGTCACTGAGCCACTTGAAAACCGTTGAAAGCCGTTGGATCTGTCGGATTTGTTACGCCGATAAGGGCGTATGATCAAAATCTATTTTAAGAGCCTCTCCACGTCTATTTTTAGATCTCAATCGTTTTAAAAGGTGTTTTTAGCTTACCTTATCTCAAAACCTTGCTAAAATTAGATGGGGGTCGCAACGCCCTTCAAGTCTGGGGGGGGTGGTGTCATCAGTAAGTTGGATGACCCACCCCACCTAAGAACATCTACATGCCGGAATTCTAGGGGGTAGGTTGCTGCAGAACATTCTCTGATGGGGGGTAGGATACTGTGGTATGGGGTATATCCCAATCTTATGCAGTATTGGAGGAGGTGGGGGTGATCAGTGATTGAAAACAGGGGGTGGGGTGATGAAGCGACTATAGAAGAGGCGCAAGGTTTATAAGTCATGCAATTAATATCTGTTTTAGATTTGTACAAGTAAAACTATAAAAGTATGAAATTTAAATATCTGAGAGGGGATAAAACTTGAAACGTTCTTTTTTTAAAACGTTTGAATTTTTGTCACTCGAATTTAGGTACGAATTCTCAGTAAAAATCTCTCACATCTATAAATATACTTTTAACCCATTACGCCATTCAGTTGGCGTGTTTCTTCTCGTACTTCTCCTCGGATTATTGACTAATTGAATATATGTCATTTCCAGGTGTTTGATTCTCTCAAATATTACCTTCAAATTTGTAATTAATGAATCATATTTGGTCACTAAACATCAAATAACTTCGAGGGGGCTGAGGGGGCTGGAGGGATCGCCAACCGGGGGAGGAGTGAGAGGGGTCATAACGTCGAGCGCTCCAGCCGAGGAAACAATCCACCGCCATGGTAAGAGAACGAGGACGACGAGAATGCTGAGAGAGACGAGGGGAGGGGAGGGGAGGGGAGGGGAGGGAGACACGTCAGGAAATGTTGTGTCGATGATTGCGACCTGAGCATGGAATTGTAAAACATGATGAGTAGCAACAAATTTGTTGATTCTGTTAGCTAGTCAGCTACAGCACAGGGCGAAATTTATCGATATGATGGCAGGCAGCTTCTCAGAAATGTTCAGTTGTTTCTGCTAGAAATAATTTCAATAGATTCTGATGTTTGGTCACTCACTTCCTTTCCCTGCAGGAATTTTCTAAGTCCATTGTTTTCTGCCTTGTCGCAGTAGTTGCCATGGTGAGCTCAAGTACCTTCAACGTTGAACCCAGCTGATCAACTTCGAATAGTCTGCCATGGCTGCTGCCTTCGCTCCCACCCCTGCACTCAACGCTCTCCGCCCAGCTCTCCGTGTTCCTGCCTGCTCCTCTCTCCGCATGTCTGCCAATGAGGTGAGAAAAGGGACTGAGGATTGACTGGACTCAAACCTGCTGTTTAGGACGATCAACCCAAGGATCTCTCCAAGGGCAATGACTTCATCTCAATCGTGAGCGATCGACATGCTTGTTCTCACTGTGCTCACGATCATGGCAGATCATCGACTCTGTGAAGCGCCTGTTCAAGAAGTCCGAGGACGACTATCCTCCCGGCGAGGGCCAGGGCTTCACCATGACCCCCAAGACTCCCCAGCGCAACAAGGGAGACTGGGGCGACAAGTGAGCCAGTTATGAGCCACAGAGCCTCGTGTGTGTACAAAGCTCAAGTTTGCTTTCTCATTCATTGACTTGCATGTAAATTGATCATTAACTTGTCTACATCCTCGTGTGTCGACACCTTGTAGGCTCCCTCCCTCACCCTCACCTGGCCGCCACTGTTACCTCCCGTTCTATCCCCCCTCCTCCTCCCGTTCTATCCCTCCTCCTCCTCCTCCCCCTTTCTGATTCCCTCCTCTTCTCCCTCTCACCGGGAAGGTCATGGCGCTCGAGTAAGCCGCCAGCATGGCTCGCATGTACTCCATCACGTCTGCCATCCTCAAGCACTCCCTCCCGAACCTCTGCGACCCCCTGAGAGGCGACGAGCCTCCGCCTCCTTCTCACCTCCGCCTCCTCCCCGAGCTGCTTCATCCGCTGTGCATGTGTGAGCCCGCTACAAGCCAGGTGGGAGGAGGAGGAGAGTGAGGGAGGCGAAGCGACGGTAGAGGAAGAGCAGGAGGAGAGTGAGGGAGGCGAAGAGACGGTAGAGGAAGAGCAGGAGGAGAGTGAGGGAGGCGAAGAGACGGTAGAGGAAGAGCAGGAGGAGGTAGGAGAAGCCGCAGGGGGAGAAGGAGGCTGAGAGAATGATGGAGGTCACCTTGGGTGATTGACGGGCATGCTGTAAGCTCTCCAGCATCGCATGCGAGGCTGCCAGGCGGTGAAAATGAGGAAGAGAGAGAGGGAGAGGAAGGGGGGGAAGGGAGGAGGAGGGAAGGGAGGGAGGGAGGGAGGGAGGGAGGGAGGGAGGGAGGGAGGGAGGGAGGGAGGGAGGGAGGGAGGGAGGGAGGGAGGGAGGGAGGGAGGGAGGGAGGGAGGGAGGGAGGGAGGGAGGGAGGGAGGGAGGGAGGGAGGGAGGGAGGGAGGGGAGGGAGGGAGGGAAGGGGAGGGAAGGGGGA
>NW_005434186.1:0-4221 GCF_000315625.1 Guillardia theta CCMP2712
ACGAGTTACTTTAAAGCATGCCGATCTGGGCGGCCGAGCCGAGCGTAGGGTACTTGGGCGCAGGGAATACTATCGCTTTAGCAGTCGAGCCCGCGTTCCCACTTCAAGTCACAAAGAGCCAGAACTGCATATGTTGTCTAGAAGACTGTGAGAATCAAGGAGAAGTGACAACAATAGGAGAACAGATGTTTTGTTCACTCCCACCTCTCTCTGTACATGGCTTGATGCAAATGGAATACCAATGTCACAATATAACCATGGCCAAGAATGAATTTGCATTTGTTGTATTGAGCCAAAGCTTTTTGCAAATCGTTCCCAGCAGGGGCACTTATCTAGGAGGTACTCAGGTATCCTTGATAGGCACCAATTTTTCAACGAGAAGAAGTTTCATTCACTTTGGAGATGCAGTTTTGTCAAATTCGGCTTTATCTTCAACTTTGTGCCTTGTCGTCACGCCCGCGCACAAACCAGGCAATGTCAGCATTACCATCAGGTCTGAACATGGCTTTTCATCACCCTTGACTTTTGAGTTTCATCAAGGACGAGATGATCCCAATGATTCCAAAGACGTTGATCATCGGAAGGATAAGCAGAAAAGCGATAGGACCAGCAAACTCTACGTCCAGCCTTCCTTTGGACCGTTGATGGGCGGTACGAGAGTGGCTGTGACTTTGAGCGGAGTTCCTGCAGGCTTCGGGCAAGATTATTACACTTTGAAGATTAACAACATACTAGTGCCATGCTTACAGAAAGAAAATGCAAGTATCTGTACGATCCCACCATCGAAAAGTGCTGGGCTCGCACACTGTGAGATGCACCCTTCTTCGAGCAAGAGCCCCCTTATGGATTTCGAAGGAGACTTTATGTTTCTCAAAGCCGAACAAATCGAGAAGATTTCACTTCGGACCCTGCAGGATCAGATACGATCCGTAGAAATCCAAGGACACAACTTCTGGAACAGTCGACACTTGATGTGCAAATTCGGCTTTCGGCATTCCGTCTCTGCAGTCTGGGTGTCTAGTACCCTCGTCACGTGCCCAGTACCTCATATCGATGCGCCTCCACAGGGCCTTAACCTGACAGTACAGATCAGCAACAACGGGATAGACTTCTCAACCCCCTCCGAGGCAGCACGCTTCATGTACACCTCCTTGCGCCCAATAGCCAAGCTACAGCCGACCACAGGGCTGACCAGCGAGACTACGCGGGTACTGATCACGGGTCAAGCAGGCTTCGGCGGAAGGATTGCACAAGAGAGCGGAGGGCAGGTGCTGTGTCAGTTCGGTAGCAGCAAGGCCTTGGGAGGTCGGGTCTTGGACGCAGGTATCGAGTGCGATGCTGAGTCAGGCATAGAAGGCAAGGTGAGTGTGCGGGTCTCAACAGATGGGGGGAGGTCGTGGGAGGACTGGGGGCTGCGATTCGAGTTTGTGAAAGGGATCGACATAGCCCGAGTAGATCCCTCGACAGGGCCTGTGGCAGGGGGAACACGGGTGACGATAGTCATGGGTCAGCGGTATGATAGCGAGTCGAGCGGGCTGTCATGCATGTTCGGGCAGACTCCGAGCGCAGGCGTTGCGGAGGTGCTATCCAGCGGAGAGCTGGTCTGCGTTGCACCTGCGGCCAAGACTGAGGCAATCGTGAAAGTGTACGTGCTGTCGGACGGTCAAATCAGGAGCACGGGGTCTGCCTTCCGATACCGGCACTGGCCCAAGGTCATGGGCCTCGGGCCCCGATCGGGACCAGCGTCAAGGGGACAAACGATCACACTCCAGGCAGCGGGCGGGTCGTGGGGACTAGAAGACCCCGCGTGGTGCCGAGTGAGCGGGGGGCAAGCTTTATCGGCAGCTTTCATGACTGAGAGCTTGATGACGTGCCGGCTACCTCCTCATGGTCGCGGGAACGCAACGATAGAAGCAAGCTTCAACGGAAGGGACTGGGTAGAGGTAGCGGGGAGGTTCGAGTATAGAGAGCGATGCCTCATCACGGGGGTGGAGCCTTCGCTCGGACTGATGGGAGGGATCACGAGTGTCACGTTGACAGGAGTCGGGTTGAAGGGCCTAGGCAAGAGCCGGTGCCGCATCGGGAGCAGCTGGGGGTCAAGGCTACTGGAGGTTTCAGACGCGCTTGTGATTTGCGGAGCACCAGAGGGCGGGTGGGGCTCTGTGATGCCTCCGGGAGATGTCGGAGAGGCAGATGGCGGGCGTGTGAAAGGCCTCACGGTAGGTTTGATGCTGGAAGGAGCTAGTCAGGAGGCGTGCGAAATGAAGGAGGCATACTTTCTGTACTCACCGCTGCGAATAGACAGCGTTTCGCCTTCCAGCTTGGTACAAGGTCGTCAGACGGTAGTGACGGTGGTCGGACAGACTTTCGATGAGGCCAGGAGGGTAGGATGCAAGTACTCGGAAGCTGCTGGAGCGTCCTTGCAGAGCGGCGCATCCTGGGATACACAGGAAGGGACGGTGATCACGTCGTCCATGGCACTATGCAAGAGTCCCCAGATGTCCGGGAAGAGCGAAGACTTGTCACTCCAGGTCAGCTACGATGGTGGACAGCTCTCGTCGAGCCGACTGTCGATACGTTATATCCCAGAGCCGACGATTACAAGGCTAGAGCCAAGCGCTGGGTCAAGCGCAGGCGGCCAGGTGATCACGGTGATTGGGAGCAACATGAGAGCATCCAGGTCGGGCACCTACTGCCTTTTCGGGAACCGAGGTCAGATGCCAGCCTTGCATGTCACGACCAGCGCTGTAAAATGTCTTTCTCCGTTTAATAGCAAGGGTGCCAATGTTTCTTTTTCCCTTCAAGTTGGGGAACACATCTTCTCTACACTGCTGAGGTTTTACAGTGATTTGGAGTTTGGCTTTGCTCTTGGTCCAAGTATGGGACCGGTACGAGGTAATACACAAATACGGTTTTTGACATCGTTCAATGGGCCTCTGTACTTGGAGGATGAGCGAATGAATTGTTCAAGAACGGACTCTTTTCTTTTTTGCTTGGTCTTACCTTTGAAATCTTTTGGAAATAGAATCCAACCTTTGGATGTGAGCATTCGATCCGATCAAGACACAAACCATATTGTTTCAAGATATACATATTATCAAGAAGAAGTGGTAAGCAAAATAGAATTGCTTTCGGTAAATCAATTCGCCAACACGTGCGAATTCATTGTATATGGTGAAAATTTCGTCCCAAGCTCCAAAATGATGTGCAAAACTTGGATTGACGGAGATTATCATTCCATATCGAAAGCAACAGCTTACACCAACACTGAAGTAGCTTGTACTCTTACAAACGTAAATCTTTCATCTCGCATATCAATTCAAATCAGCAACAACGGGGTCGACTTCTCCTCCGCGAGCGCGACCTACACGTACGAGCGAGCCCCTACCGTCACATCGCTGAGCCTCCTTGCCCTTGACGGGAGCTCTGGTCAGGTCGAGCAGGACCACGGACGCACGGTGCGGGTGATCGGGAAGCACTTTGTCGCAAGCCCGCAGCTGAGGTGCAGCCTGCCGGGGGTCGCCAGATACATCACGTCGTCTATGGTCGATTGTGTATCAGGAGGGGGCCGTGTCGGGGGGAACCTGACGGTCGAGGTAAGCAACAACGGTCAGGACTGGAGCAGCGGAGGCTTGGGGCTGCTCGCTTGGGAGGATACGCCCCGCTTCTCCGAGGAGGTCCAGCTTGAGCCGACCATGGGTCCCAGCAGAGGCGGAACACAGGTCACCGTCCGTCTGCTTGGTGCGGAGGGGCTCCAGGGCGTATCTTTATCCCTGCAGGTGGGACTAGAGGGCAGTGCAGAATGCCGCTACCAGAGCGGTACAGAGTACCGGTGTCAGATGCCCGAGGTACGCTCGACGACGAACCGTGTGCTGTCCCGATACACGGTACCGGTACACCTCGTCATAGAGGGACAGCCGGCTTTGTCACGCGGAGGAGTAGTGTACACGTACTACGTAGAGGAGAGAGTGTCCGGGCTATCACCTTGCTCAGGGCCAGCGGAAGGGTCAACCCAAGTCGCCGTCACAGGGTCCGGCTTCCTCGAGGTAGCCAGCCTCACCTGCCGCTTCGGCGCGAGTGTAGGAGATGGTAGCCCAAGCTCCGGCGGTCTGGGCAGCTGGAGGGAGGTACCGGGGAAGTGGCGGTCGTCTACGCTTGTAGGCTGCTCAGCACCTGCAGCATCCGGAGAGCAGACGATGCAGGTCCAGCTCAGCAACAACG
>NW_005434186.1:4328-5258 GCF_000315625.1 Guillardia theta CCMP2712
GACCACGGACGCACGGTGCGGTGATTCGGGAAGCACTTTGTCGCAAGCCCGCAGCTGAGTGCAGCCTGCCGGGGTTCGCCAGATACCTCACGTCGTCTATGCTCGATTGTGTATCAGGAGGGGGCCGTGTCGGGGGGAACCTGACGGTCGAGGTAAGCAACAACGGTCAGGACTGGAGCAGAGATGGAGTTTCAATGGTGAGGGGAGGATCGTATTGGATTAGTGTCATACCCAGCAGTGGTCCAACGTCAGGTGGCAACTTTGTCAGTGTTGTCATGGCACACGGCTATGAATCCCCTGTCTTGACATGCAGATTTGGAGGGGTATGGGTATCGGGAACACGTGTAACGAGTACCGAGATTTCATGCCTTGTTCCTCCTTCGTCTGCATCTGTAGCGATTGCATTGACGCTGATATCAGACAGCCTTGAAGAGTGGGGTGCAGCTACATATGAGTATGTGCAATATCCGAGGATTGATGCGCTAGTACCTTCGCATGGCAGCACTCTGTACCCGTTTGTGATCTCATTAGTTGGAGCGAGCTTCGTCGAATCTAACATGCTGCGGTGCAGGTTTAGCACGCAAGACAAACATGGACTCAATACTCCCATTTCATGGGCAGAAGCAGCATTTCAATCTTCCACTCTCTTACACTGTCTTTCGCCTGTGCTCAATGGTAATGCGAACATGATCGTGGAGGTTAGCAACAATGCGAAGGATTTCGTTGCAAACCAAGCAGCAATGGAGCTGCACAAGCCACCTGAGCTTAGCAGAGTTATTCCTTCTACCATTCTTTCGCGCCTGATGTATTCTATCACAATTTATGGGCACGGGCCGGGAATGATAAGAGGAAGAACATGTTGGGTCGGGAAAGAAGGCATACATTTGTCAGAGGTTGTATCTGACTCAATGGTCATTTGCAGAGGACAAA
>NW_005434185.1:0-5101 GCF_000315625.1 Guillardia theta CCMP2712
TCATGAAGTGCGATGTCGACATCAGGAAGGACTTGTACTCCAACATCGTTATCTCAGGTTTAGCTTGCTTCTCTGCCACTGTGACTCTGATGTGAGACCGTAGGCGGCACAACCATGTACAAAGGCTTGCCTGAAAGGATGCAGAAGGAGATCACCAACATGGCTCCTCCTACAATGAAGGTTTGAGCCAAACAATGTCCTGGCAGGCTGAGGCTCATCCGCCTATCTCTTAACAGGTCAAGACTGTCGCTCCAGAGGAGCGTCAGTACTCCGTGTTTGTTGGCGCAGCGATCCTCGCTTCCTTGACCACGTGAGAGTTTAGCAGCAAAGTAGGCTCCTGTCTGACTCTGACCAGGTTCCAACAAATGTGGATCAGCATAGATGAGTACAAGGACAGCGGGAAAGCCGTGGTACATCGGAAGTGCTTCTGAAGTGGAGGAAACGTTTGTTTAGCAATCGACAGATTTATCTATTTTACAGTGAGGTATTGAGACATCAACACAGTGCAAAAGAATAAAAGAGAGGATGGCAATGAAGCTCGAGCACACGCAGATCATTCAGGTACTTGGGAGACCTTGCTGAACACCTGGTGGAATTTCATATCTTTGGGCTCCAACGTCTGAGGTATCGGGTGAGAAGTTATAGCCGACTTAGAGAGGCCTGACCTGAGAAGAGGGGATATATCCTGAGTAGTGGAACTCGTCGGGTGAAAGATACAGGAACCTGCTCGCGAATGTTTAGGAAATACTCACAACATCTCACGAGATAAAGTTGCTGATAGAGAATGAAAGGAGGAAGGTACACGAAGGGAAAGGGCACCTGCTGTGGCAGCACTCGAGACGATTGCCGTTCTCCTTGAGCTTGAGCTCGAGGATTCGAAATTCATCATCGCAGCAGTCAAAGTCAAGTTCCCATGCCGTGAAGGACCCTGAGGACCCATCGGCTACCATGGCGAAGTTGTTGGAGAAGTTTATGTCCAGAGCCAGCTGCCAGTCTGTTGCATGCGAGCCAAAGAGGACGGGAAGTTTCAGACGGAAGTAAATCTGCAAGGAAATCTCGGAGCTCGATCTGTGTGTCACCCGGCACCACAACTGGATCATGCGAAGGACGACGCCGGATCGTCGAATGATCTTCATCTCATGCAGTAGTTGATCGACAAGATCTGATTTCTGGTGGAGACTGAGGAAATGGGCGATGGTCCCGTACCATCCCACACACGTCGATCCTAAGGAAGAGGATAACAGACTGCAGATCTCTAGCGGGCAGCTCGAGGAGCAAATCTCCTCGAACTGAAAACACCTCTCAAAGTCACCGCCTCGCCTGCTCCCTCCCCCCAGCGGTGGAGACCTGGGCAAGCACAGAGAAGTGCATGGTTCTATGAAGATGAAGCCTCTCTTGCTATCTGCTGCTGAGCAGAAGAGCGAGCATCTGCTGCCACAGAACCCTCCGTTCCCCGAGAACCGCAGGATTTCTGTCTCCATCCAGAACCTTCCATCTTGATGATCCAGCATGCGGAGGAGGGCAGTGATCCTCCCCTGCTCCATAGGGTGGATGAGGTGCAGGAGGCTGTAGCCCTGTGGTCCCTTGAAAGGCAGCTTTCCTAGAAAGCGGAGCATGCCGTCGTTCGCATCTTCCACCCGCAGAGTGCTCCTGTCGAAGACCAGCATGCTTTCTGTCCTGCACGACAACATCCCTCGCCGGATGGTCTCATTTCTCAGTGCTGCCTCCGGTTCTCTCGTCGTCCGCGGCTCCTGGCAACGATGTCAGCAGCTCCCCAACTCAACGAGACACAACTCCATACCTTCTTCACGTGCTTTACAGGAGACATGAGCGACTTCGTGTAGCTTACAAGGTCATGCAGCAACTGGGTCACGGTCCTCCCTGACCGAAGTTTCCCACCGTCTGGCTCCGAGTACACCGGCACCAGCTCGTCCAGTGTCACATGCAGGAGCCTCGTTCGGCTCCTTTGTGCTCGTTTTCGCAGGGGCTTTCTTTCTTTCCTGGTCATGCTGGAACAGGCGTGAGAGGCGTGCAGCAGACAGTCTAGATTGGAGCAAAGTGAAGGAGCTAAACAGAAAACTGAACTGTTCATATAGCCACACCTGCGATGTATACTTTCATAGCCATACCTGCGACATATACTGGCGTTCGATGTGTACTGTTAACGCCAGTATACATCACAGGTATGGCTATGATTTCTTCAAGGAATCTTCTGTCTATCACCCGCAGCATCCATATGTCTATTCGAGATCATGACCATGCACACTGTACTCGTGTTATCGCGGCCATCGATAGATGGTGCGTCAATGCATGATCATGCATGGCGCGTTCCTTAAGGTATTTCTGGAGTATGTTACATCACAACGCGATTCATGAACTCTCTGAATATGCTGGCTCGGGCTACTGCCTGACCTCTTCCTCCACCTATGACTCCTTCTCTCCCCCGTTCTCTGATCCTTCGCTCCCATTTTCCATATTTTTTTCTTATGTGCGCACTCCCGCATGTTTCGGAGAGTCGATGTCCAGCCGAGGTGCAATGGGGGTTAAGTGGGTTAGAGGGTGGGTAGTCGTGGTTTTAAAATTGTTGTTTGGGCTCAAGGCAGGGTGGTCAGTTTGCATGCGGAAGGTAGTGGACTCATATATGACAAAGGGCTAGGGGAAGATAAAATCCATTAGAGTGAGACATAAGAAATATGTCAGCTTAGGATGTATAGATGCTGTGATTCGGAGACCTCACTAAAGGTGAAGGGTGGTGAGGGCCGTTGACCACAATTTAACCAGAGGGGGTGGGAAAAAGCTGAATGGTCATGGCCGAAACTTCATATGCTCGAAAAGATTCCTGTTCAATAGATGGGTCGTTCGAAACTAATATATTTCGCACGGAGAAAATCAGAACGTTTCGTTAATGGTACAAATCGCTTGCGAAGCTGACTGCACGCTGACAACACACCCATCTTTCGAAGTCTATGGAAGGTCGCAAGTAAAATCATCACGTTACGCTCTGCCATCTCACTGGGGTTCCTGCGGGGCGTCCAACCCCGGGCATGTATAAGGAGCAATAAGATAATCTTGAGATTGTCATCCAAAAATTCCAGATTCTTCTGGAGCCAAGCAGATATTCACAATGTGCCCCAAGTGACCCCATTAACTGAGGACTTGTCGTCTGGGACAGATAAAGGGTCGCATCAAAACTTGGTACATTGCGACCCCTCATGGCCACACGACCGGCCCCCGCCCCCCCGGGATGTGGACTGAAGATATCTCTACCACCCCACCCCTGTAAGCCTCTCGTTTGTACAGCCACTCGATCCCTGTAGAGGACTTGCCACCCAAGTCGGATGTTCTGCCCCTCAGCCTCCGGGCCCGGCCGGATCAGCTGGCGGCCGCTGAGCCCGGCGGGCCGCTGCCACTCCAAGTTCTGAACTTATCGGAACACGGCCCGGACCTGCCAATTTTTACTCAAAGTTAAGTTAAAATCAGTACGAGCCCGGGCGGCGCAGGCTCTGTTAATCGGAGGCGAGCTTGATTCACCATTTCAAGGAAAACACTGGATGCGACCGAAGTGTGCGACGATGAGAATGAACGGAGTTGAAAGATAGCAGAGGAAGACAACATAGAAAGATAGTAGAGAGAGACAACATAGAAAGATAGCAGAGGGAGATCGCAGGTGATCGTATCCTGCCATCTCCAGTCATAGCCTAGGGAAGGTAAAGATGCAAGTTCAAGTCGAGAATGATATGGCAAGCAACCAGCTTGACCTACTCGCGTGTTTCTCCCCATTCGGCCGCATGACAAGGTAAATGCGGGGAGACCATCCGGATCAGAGGAGGCAAGTAGGAGGAGTTTCAAACAAGATGCGATCTCGAGAGTGATGAAAAACTTTTTTTTGACCTTTGGATCCAGATGGTGTCAAACATACATGCCAGATAGTACTGCTGGCCTGGTTGACAGTCACAGAAACTGGTCCAGCCAGCATCCGTCCAGCTGTTTGCAAGCATGGTTCAGTATCTTTGTGTCTCCTGCGAGTCACTTGCAATCTCACGGACGGTCTGCCTCCTCCTCCTCCTCCTCCTCTTCCTCCTCCTTCTGGAGGAAGTACCGGGAGACGACAAGGTCCTCCCCCCTCTTCGTCCTCCGATGGCTCACCCTAAAGCGCCTTTCCCTGCTGCAAAACAGCGGCCAGCAAGCGTGGCGGGCAGCTCAGGGTCAGGAAGCAGGAAGCCAGGGATGAGAAGAGGAGCAGAGAAGGTCGAGATCGGCACTTCACACTACACAGAGAGGGAGGTCTGGATCCGAGCTGTGCTGAAGAGGAGGAAGCGGAGGCTTCAAGGTGATTTGTCTGCTAGGCACTTCTTGTCAGCAGCATAACGTCGAAGCCGCAGGAAGCCTGACCAACTCCATCCGATGGGGTGAGCGAAGTGATGGAGTGAGGGGAGGGGGAAGGAGATGCATGCAGAGAGCAAAGTGCAGAAAAGCAGATCAGGGCAGGGCAGCTCAGACCAGCTCAGACCAGCTCAGACCAGCAGACCTTAGCCGCTGCTTGACTTTGCTTTCTCTCGCTTTCAGGAGACTTCATAGTGATCGAGTGTCGCATGCTTGATGGAAGCCCGGTGACGGTGCGGGGGCAGCACCCGCAAGCACGACGGGAATCGCACGTGCGGTTTGTGCTGAAGAAGATGGGGTGGGACACGATGAGCGCGGTGATCGCTATCTGTTCGAGCATGAGAGCATGCGGGGTCAGAGTGTCGCCCTCACAGCTCTCGTACGCTGGGGTCAAGGACAAGAACGCCCTTACGTTCCAGGAGGTGAGACACTGCTGGCCTGCGCTCCTTGCGGGCTCTGGGGGGGCTGATGGCATTCAGTTTGGGAGGCGAGGTATATGATACTGAAGGTGTGGGGGCAGGTGACGCTGGAGGGAGTGAAGAAGGAGGAGGTCGAGAGATCGGCCGGTCGTCTTGAGCATGGACTGAATATGAGCAACATCGAGTATTGCGACGAGCCCATTGCTCTTGGTCAACTTCACGGGAACTTGTTCCATGTTGTGATCAGAAATGTGAGAGAGAGCGAGAAAGTGGGAGGGAGAGGAGAGGAGAGGAGAGGA
>NW_005434184.1:0-5100 GCF_000315625.1 Guillardia theta CCMP2712
GACATACGGCATTCCCAGGGCGCAGCTGAGAGGCGCTGCGCTCTTTACTCAAAGTTAAGTTAAATATTTGGGTATGAGAATGAGGCGACAAGTACCGTTGTACGGTACTGTTGTAGTACCATGCTCTGACTACAGTAGTACAGAAGTATCGTACGCAGACTGAGTGACCAGACCAGGCCCGTCACGGACTCTTCACTTCCTGCACAGATAAAAGCTGAGCTTGGAGGATCAAAGAGCATCTCCATCCGACTCCATGTTGAGATCCTCCAAGCTCAGCATCTCTGACATACGTGTACTCGCCGCGATTGTCGCCTGTGCAGTCATGCTCAAGAATGAGGTCTTCTGTCGTCCTGTTGGGTAACCTGCTTGGGCTGCTGGTTCTCACCACCTCGATCTTGTACCCTACTGGAATGGTGTAGGGTAGCATGGATGGAGGCCTGGAGGTATCCACTATCCCGACATCCATGAATGGCTGCTCCCAGTCGCACCCCATGAGGTATGAACGAGCTTCTCGGATATCATTTCCTTCCTCCCCCTCTACCTTGCACATGGCTGTGCTTGATCCGATCCCCTTGCAGTCATTCAACCTCAGCCCCGCCGTTGGGTTGGAAGGCGCAACAGGAGCAATCATGCCGGGCCTTCTTCTCCCGTCGGGTCAAGATCATGCATCTCGTCTCCTGATCCTTACGACGTCAGGGCTAGAGACCCAGCAGTGTGTTGAGCTTCTTCTATCAATCGTGAAACATACACTCTTATCATGCGCGGTACTGGCGTCGCAGTCCATGTACCATGACAACCACTCTTGGTCCTCCCCCAGCTCGTTCACGCTAGCCAGCCATCCGTCATCCCTCTCTGCTACAGGCGCAGGAGGTCCTCCCCCAGCTCGTTCACGTCTCGGCTCGGTCTCGGTGAGGTCATGGGTACTTTCAGTAGTAGTCGTCTCGTCCGGCACGGGGGGAGACGGTACTGCAGCCTCCATGACCAGAGTGTTGGTAGATGAGGCTGCGGTCAGAGATGGCGCAGGGGCTCCTAGGTCATCCTCTAGGTCAGCTTCCGGCCAGCGGCGGTAGGGCCAGCGCTTGATGCCGATCTTGCGGCAGGCGGCCTTGAGGCTGGTGAGCGAGACGCCCTGGGACACCAGGGTCAGCAGGAGGCCCTGGCGATGGGAGATGAGAAGGGTGGGGAAGGTAGCGGGGCCAAGGCGAAGAAGAACTTACCAGGCGCCTTGCGGCAGACTCCTGGGGCAGGTGGAAGAGGGGCTCGAGCGTGGAGAGGGAGACGTGGACCTTGGCGAAGGAGGAGAAGGGGAAGGGGGAGTCGCGGGGACGTGGGGAGACCAGGACTAGGGAAGAGGCGGCCATGGCGCGTGGGCGGACAGGAGGGTTCAGTGCGAGGTTCGGGTGATGGTAAAGAGCTTCATCGATGAGTCCCAGTGAAACTACTCCTCTTCGTTTAGGATGCAAAAACTCACCCCTGGGACCCGTGGTTGCTAGTGCAAGAATCCTTGAGGAGGGGGGGTAGGGTAGGGGAATACGTGGAGGCAGGGTGAATACTTACCTTTTTCAGGATAAAACTCAGCCCCACCACCCGGCCCCTTAGTACTACGGGCCCGTGATGATATCGAGCCTCTATAGATCTCCCGACGAAACCATTTGCTTTGATTCATACGTCATGCGAAGAGGAGAGGTTTGGATGGGGTTGCAAGTGCTTGCAAGTGTTGTGCGAAGAGGAGAGGTTTGGATGGGGTTGATAGAGTCAAGGCTTGCAAGTGTTATGCGAAGAGGAGAGGTTTGGATGGGCTTCAAGACTTGCAAGTGCTTGCAAGTGCTATGTGAAGAGGAGAGGTTTGCAAGGGGTGGGAGGATTTGAATGACCTTGATCCCTTCGAACGGTCACTCGGGTGACTACGCCCCGGGCCGCCGGATGGGGGCCTGGCCTGTCCGGCGCCACACTAAGCCTTGCAGGCTTCGGCAGTGCGCCCCGGGCTCGCCGGCCAGTGCGACTCTGTGCCACGGTGCTGTTGAATACTTTGTTCGAGATCCGGATCAATGCATGCATTTCCTCTTCATCTCTTCGACGCAAGCAAATAGGCAAACTATACACGAGCATGGTGACAAAGAATGCGGTTGGCGAAATCGGAGGTTGGTGCAAGTATTGGGGCGTTGGATGTTGATGTCAAGAAGATGGTAATCAACGGCCTGTGTCGGGAGCTAAGGAAAGAGACGAATACCGTTGCTGCAGTGTCTGTGCAAGATGCTACAAAATGGAGCTCTCCTAGGGAGGGGGGCGGCGCAGGCGGCACCCGGAAGCAGATCAGAGAGCATCTCCATCCGACTCCATGTTGAGATCCTCCAAGCTCAGCATCTCTGACATACGTGTACTCGCCGCGATTGTCGCCTGTGCATTCATGCTCAAGAATGAGGTCTTCTGTCGTCCTGTTGGGTAACCTGCTTGGGCTGCTGGTTCTCACCACCTCGATCTTGTACCCTACTGGAATGGTGTAGGGTAGCATGGATGGAGGCCTGGAGGTATCCACTATCCCGACATCCATGAATGGCTGCTCCCAGTCGCACCCCATGAGGTATGAATGAGCTTCTCGGATATCATTTCCTTCCTCCCCCTCTACCTTGCACATGGCTGTGCTTGATCCGATCCCCTTGCAGTCATTCAACCTCAGTCCTGCCGTTGGGTTGGAAGGCGCAACAGGAGCAATCATGCCGGGCCTTCTTCTCCCGTCGGGTCAAGGGCATGCATCTCGTCTCCTGATCCTTACGACGTCAGGGCTAGAGACCCAGCAGTGTGTTGAGCTTCTTCTATCAATCGTAAAACATACACTCTTATCATGCGCTCTAGTGCAATGAGACATAAAAGTACAAACAGCTGCATGTCGTCTTGGGCCTCATCGGCCTTCAGACGGTACTGGCGTCGCAGTCCATGTACCATGACAACCACTCTTGGTCCTCCCCCAGCTCGTTCACGCTAGCCAGCCATCCGTCATCCCTCTCTGCTACAGGCGCAGGAGGTTGTGCCTCGGCTAGAGAGCTTCTCGGCTCGGTCTCGGTGAGGTCATGGGTACTTTCAGTAGTAGTCGTCTCGTCCGGCACGGGGGGAGACGGTACTGCAGCCTCCATGACCAGAGTGTTGGTAGATGAGGCTGCGGTCAGAGATGGCGCAGGGGCTCCTAGGTCATCCTCTAGGTCAGCTTCCGGCCAGCGGCGGTAGGGCCAGCGCTTGATGCCGATCTTGCGGCAGGCGGCCTTGAGGCTGGTGAGCGAGACGCCCTGGGACACCAGGGTCAGCAGGAGGCCCTGGCGATGGGAGATGAGAAGGGTGGGGAAGGTAGCGGGGCCAAGGCGAAGAAGAACTTACCAGGCGCCTTGCGGCAGACTCCTGGGGCAGGTGGAAGAGGGGCTCGAGCGTGGAGAGGGAGACGTGGACCTTGGCGAAGGAGGAGGAGGGGAAGGGGGAGTCGCGGGGACGTGGGGAGACCAGGACTAGGGAAGAGGCGGCCATGGCGCGTGGGCGGACAGGAGGGTTCAGTACGAGGTTCGGGTGATGGTAAAGAGCTTCATCGATGAGTCCCAGTGAAACTACTCCTCTTCGTTTAGGATGCAAAAACTCACCCCTGGGACCCGTGGTTGCTAGTGCAAGAATCCTTGAGGAGGGGGGGTAGGGTAGGGGAATACGTGGAGGCAGGGTGAATACTTACCTTTTTCAGGATAAAACTCAGCCCCACCACCCGGCCCCTTAGTACTACGGGCCCGTGATGATATCGAGCCTCTATAGATCTCCCGACGAAACCATTTGCTTTTATTCATACGTCATGCGAAGAGGAGAGGTTTGGATGGGGTTGCAAGTGCTTGCAAGTGTTGTGCGAAGAGGAGAGGTTTGGATGGGGTTGATAGAGTCAAGGCTTGCAAGTGTTATGCGAAGAGGAGAGGTTTGGATGGGCTTCAAGACTTGCAAGTGCTTGCAAGTGCTATGTGAAGAGGAGAGGTTTGCAAGGGGTGGGAGGATTTGAATGACCTTGATCCCTTCGAGTCACTCGGGTGACTACGCCCCGGGCCGCCGGATGGGGGCCTGGCCTGTCCGGCGCCACACTAAGCCTTGCAGGCTTCGGCAGTGCGCCCCGGGCTCGCCGGCCAGTGCGACTCTGTGCCACGGTGCTGTTGAATACTTTGTTCGAGATCCGGATCAATGCATGCATTTCCTCTTCATCTCTTCGACGCAAGCAAATAGGCAAACTATACACGAGCATGGTGACAAAGAATGCGGTTGGCGAAATCGGAGGTTGGTGCAAGTATTGGGGCGTTGGATGTTGATGTCAAGAAGATGGTAATCAACGGCCTGTGTTGGGAGCTAAGGAAAGAGACGAATACCGTTGCTGCAGTGTCTGTGCAAGATGCTACAAAATGGAGCTCTCCTAGGGAGGGGGGCGGCGCAGGCGGCACCCGGAAGCAGATCAGAGAGCATCTC
Organism: Guillardia theta CCMP2712; assembly: GCF_000315625.1. Lineage (NCBI taxonomy): Eukaryota > Cryptophyceae > Pyrenomonadales > Geminigeraceae > Guillardia > Guillardia theta. The sequence goes on from NW_005434184.1 coordinate 4,477, forward strand.
CATCCGACTCCATGTTGAGATCCTCCAAGCTCAGCATCTCTGACATACGTGTACTCGCCGCGATTGTCGCCTGTGCAGTCATGCTCAAGAATGAGGTCTTCTGTCGTCCTGTTGGGTAACCTGCTTGGGCTGCTGGTTCTCACCACCTCGATCTTGTACCCTACTGGAATGGTGTAGGGTAGCATGGATGGAGGCCTGGAGGTATCCACTATCCCGACATCCATGAATGGCTGCTCCCAGTCGCACCCCATGAGGTATGAATGAGCTTCTCGGATACCATTTCCTTCCTTCCCCTCTACCTTGCACATGGCTGTGCTTGATCCGATCCCCTTGCAGTCATTCAACCTCAGTCCTGCCGTTGGGTTGGAAGGCGCAACAGGAGCAATCATGCCGGGCCTTCTTCTCCCGTCGGGTCAAGGGCATGCATCTCGTCTCCTGATCCTTACGACGTCAGGGCTAGAGACCCAGCAGTGTGTTGAGCTTCTTCTATCAATCGTTGAACATACACTCTTATCACGCGCTCTAGTGCAATGAGACATAACAGTACAAACAGCTGCATGTCGTCTTGGGCCTCATCGGCCTTCAGACGGTATCACAGTTCCCTATTCACTCGAGTGCCTGGAG
>NW_005434183.1:0-5074 GCF_000315625.1 Guillardia theta CCMP2712
GTTTGCGGCTTCTGATAGTTCAAGTATCCTGTACGAAATTACAATACTACCGGTATAAGGATGCCTCAAATGAGGGGTACCTATCGAACAGGGGTCCTGCTGTTTGTCTTTTTTCTTTTGGTGCCCTTAGATGGTGGAAAACAAACTAGAGAGAGAGGGAGAGCGAGGGAGAGGGCGAGACTGAGAGGGCGAGACTGAGAGGGCGAGACTGAGAGGGCGAGACTGAGAGGGCGAGACTGGGCGAGAGGGAGAGAGGGAGAGGGAGAACGAGACCGAGACCGTGAGGGTGACCGTGAGGATGAGCGTGAGCGGGAGCGTGAGCGGGAGGGAGCGGGAGGCAAAGGGGAAAGGAGGAGAAGAGGAAGAGGAAGAGGAAGAGGAAGAGGAAGAGGAAGAGGAAGAGGAAGAGGAAGAGGGGACGGCAGAGGGAGAGGATGGGGATGAAACGAGGGAGATAGTGAGGGGAAGGAGAGGAAGAGGAAGAGGAGAGGAAGAGAAGAGCAAGGAGGGAGCAATTTAAGAGCAAGAAGAAAGCAGGAAGAGATTGCGCTCAGAGGGTGGGGAGAGGTTGGTGTAATAGATTCTGAGGGGCAATAGAAGGGTCAAGCAGAGAAAAAGGCGAGTTGGTTCGAAATAGATGGATTGACGAAAAGAGCGTAAGTAAGAGGAAAGAAGCATGGAAAGAAGGGAAGGAAATGATTGGAGGGGTTTATGAAAGTGTGATGAAGTCTCCACAATGCTACCTTTAGTGTATGAGGATGCGATAATCGAAATACGCCAAGGAATGAATGAGAGGCAGAGGCAGTATTGCTTTTGTGTAAGAAATCCAGGAAAGCAGTTTATGGAGAACCGGTGGGCAGCATGGAATAGTTAAGCATTGAGGTAGGTTTGATCGATTGAACCGACAAAACGTATTACTCTTTCCCTTGCCCTTGTAGGCAGAACACTCATCAAGCTGGCAGGCAAAGAAGTCTACTTCAAGGAATCACAACCTGAAAGTCTATTATTCAAGAGTCAAGGTTCTATCGATGTGAAATTGCGAGTCATATTTCAACGGGTGGACTGATCTGCACGGGCAAAATTCCAAGTTGGTACTGCCAACGTTGTCATAGATGTGCGTGCTGAACTGAACAACAAAAAATCGAGTCCTGAGAATTCAGAGACCTGAGCATCTTTCATTTCTCACGCGTTCCAACAGACAGTGCGAACTGGATATTTGAGCAATGATATCATACGAACTCGAGGTTTTTCGTGTTTCGGTGGGTTTATTTCACATGTTTTCACTAATCAAACACAGAAGGTTTACTTGCCCTGGGCCTGGCGGCGCTTGAGGTACTCCTCGAAGCTCTCAGCAGGGCTGCAACAAGCTGTCAGCTCCTCCTCTCTCCTCTCTCAGTCACTCACGGGATGTAGGTCTGCTTGGACTTGGGGTCGTTGGGGTCGAGCTGGGTGGACTTGGGGTCACGGGTGTGAGCCTTCTTCTCGCCTCCCCATCCAGCGTCGGGGAGATCACCAGCGTCCTGAGCAGGCTTGCACATGCGGAGGGCAGTGCCAGCGCGCTGTATCAAAGCGTCAATGTCTCTTCAAGATCCCCCGAGCTCTGGAAGGGGTTGAGAGACAAGACAAGTAGAACCCCAACAGCGACGAACAACTCAAGAGGAGGGTAATCCGACATCCCGGATACAAGTACCCTCTATCATCGACAAACAAGCAGTGGAAAGGAAGGTGGAGGATCCAGGAGGAGGAGGAGGAGGAGAAGGAGGATAGCGCATTCACGAGCTACTCACAGCGGCGAAGAGGCCGGAGAGCGCGGGGGTGGCAGAGCTGATGGGAGCGAGCATGGCAGCGATTCAGCGGCCGATGCTTCCTCCCTGCTTATATCCCCTGCAGACTACCCCACCCTCCTTCTTATGTGCTTCGACTAATTCTTGAGGGTAGGGTATACTACCCCACCTATCTTACCAAGCCTTGCAAGAATGGATCAGAGGGGTGCTTCTTCCTCTTGACAGCGATAGTTGAGCGAGTAGAGGGGGTGAATAACGAGGAGAATCAGGGGGTACTTGTAGAAGGGGGTGGGTCACGATCATATTGAGAGGTTCATGACCCCACCCTCTTCAGCCCTGTGGACCACCCCCATTCTTAGTGCAGATAGTGGGATGGGTCCCCATGGGAAATGAGTGGGTCCAGCAAGGAGTCGAGGGGGGTGGGACAGAGATCCGAGGGTTCATTCAAATAAGGGGTAGTTTTGCTATTGAAGGATGGGTAGGGGTGGGTGCAGGAAATTTCCTCTGGGACTTTTAAGAGAAAACAGGTCAGAAAAGAGAGGCCGGATGAGGAGGGGGTACTGGGAAACCTAGGGGTACGGATAGGTCAATTAGTGGGTAGGGGTCAACATGCACCTCCTATTAGACATTTTTGAAATATTTCGATGTAAATTGAAAAACGACAAAACAATTTGGGACAATTGTTGAAGAGGGATCGCCGGGGGTCAGAAAGTTGAAATCGCTTCCTTTTGACATTTGGTAGAATAGAGAATGTTTACTCAAATAGTCTATATAATTAGTTGTTTTCTTGCTTGTATCTCCCTTGTGATCCGAGTCTTCTGGAATATCGAAAACAAGTCTTTTAGAGATTTCGGATTTCTCTTTACAGCACTACCCCACCTATACACTTGAAAATGATGCTGATAAAGAACTTTAGGGTTTGATAAGAGAGGACCCCTTTTTTTAGATGAGAATTCGGAGGAAAGGTACATAGGGGTACCTACCCCCACCCTGTTTTTCGGAACGCTACCCTTGGGCTGGGGGACATTTGGCCTATGGGCCGCATTTTTCCCTGGCTACCACCCCACCCTTGAAATGCCGGGGGCTATAAGAGGATCGGGGCCGCTATGAAGAGTGGGGTGGTGTGGTGGGGGTAGGAGTAAAACTGTGAGATATAGGGGGGTGATACTTGGGAAATTTGGGGGTATAGCCATAGGGGGTGGGGGACCGTGTGCTGGTGGTAAGATTATTATGGAAGGGGTGGGGGTGGTTTCCTTCAGGAATATAAAGAAGGAGCACAGCTACCGTTCCGCATCGCAATGCTCGCTCCCATCAGCTCCGCCACCCCCGCGCTCTCAGGCCTCTTCGCCGCTGTGAGTAGCTCATACCTGCCCCTTCCTCTCTTCCTCTGTTGAATGTTCTTTCTCATGTTCTAGAATGGCGGGTATTCCGCTCCCATCTCGCTCTTGCAATACCCAGTTTATGTACTTTCTTTCCCGAATCCTGCCTATCCTCTCCCATCCTGTCAGCAAGTCGATTACGGTTCTGACGCTTTGATACAGCGCGCTGGCACTGCCCTCCGCATGTGCAAGCCTGCTCAGGACGCTGGTGATCTCCCCGACGCTGGATGGGGAGGCGAGAAGAAGGCTCACACCCGTGACCCCAAGTCCACCCAGCTCGACCCCAACGACCCCAAGTCCAAGCAGACCTACATCCCGTGAGTGACTGAGAGAGGAGAGAGGAGGAGCTGACAGCTTGTTGCAGCCCTGCTGAGAGCTTCGAGGAGTACCTCAAGCGCCGCCAGGCCCAGGGCAAGTAAACGATCTGATGTCGCGATTATTCTTTTAGCAGTGAATAAACCAATGTGAAACTGGAATCATGTGGTAACAGCTGAGTTGAGTGTACTCGACTGATGTTGAGCTACAAGTTAACATGTGTTGTGCTCCTTCACTTCGACTCAGCTACGACCCTCCTGTAGTGCCTGTACGCTTTCTTCGCTGTGAGAAGAATCTCACTGCATCGAAATGTTAGCATGGTTCGTCCTGCCCTCATCCCCTCGTGCTCTCCTCCCAGCCTCCACCTCATCGCTACAGCCCATCCTAGCTCTACCATAGCAGACCTCACCTGCTGCAGCCTTCGCCCTCCTCCTGCATCTTCTGCTCATGGACGAGGAAATCTCTCAGGGTGCTGAGTTGCGTCAGCAGAGGAGGGAGCAAGTGAGGGCTGACCGTAGGATCTGATGCTCTTGCTTGCTCGAAGTCTTGAGGAGGAAGACAGAAAAGTAGTGGACCTGACACCAAATGATCCCCACCATCACCATCCCCTTCCTCTCCTCCTCCTTACTCCCTGTTCCTCCTGTTCCACCTTCCCTCCCCTCCCCCGTCCCCCTCCCTCCCTCCTCCCTGCTCTTTCTCCCCATCCCTCGTCTCTCCTTCAACGTACCATCTTACACGGACTGTCGCGGTTTCGAAATTTGCCGAAGGCGATAGCAGCATTCTGAGAGTTTATGAGAGGAAACATCGGAGAGGAGGTGGAAGAGGAAGACGAAGACGACGAGGACGAGGACGCTCTCACCTTATAATTGACATCAGGAAATTCTTCGCTCCTCTGCAGCGCTTCGTCGTAGAGCTCTGCGGCTACACGATATGCTTCCTGCTGCTGACATCAGGACAGACATCCAGCTCTCCTCCCATTTCTTCCTCTCCTGAATCTACTCCTCTTTCCCTCCTCTCCTCTCCTCCCCTCCCCTCCCCTCTCCTCTCCCTTCCTCTCCCTTCCTCTCCCTCCTCGCTCGCTCCCACACTCTCCTCTGCCTCCTCGACTTCACCTGGCTCCCAAGCTCGTCCGCGTACGTCATCACCGCCAACGCTGGCTTCGTGAGAGCTGCTGGAGGTCAACCACCAGCTGGGCTAGAGCTGACCGGTCAGGTAACCTGCCACGTAGTCCCCGTAGGCGACATGCTCCCACGTTCCCTCCCCCGACTCGCTCCTCCTCGTCATCCTCCCTGGCCGCAACCTTCTGACTTCCTCTACCCACCTGACCCTCCGTCAGACACGAGCCAGCAAGCGAGTCAAAAGCAGCGGAAGTGCCGAGGGGGAACCTGGAGGACGGAAAGAGGGGACAAAGCCAGAGGAGGTGCAAGGCTGAAGTTGTGTACGTTGTTGTTGTTGTTGTTGATGATGATGATGATGATGATGATGATGACGATGACGATGATGATGATGATGATGATGATGATGATGATGATGATGATGATGATGATGATGATGATGATGATGATGATGATGATGATGATGATGATGATGATGATG
>NW_005434182.1:0-4035 GCF_000315625.1 Guillardia theta CCMP2712
TCTGCGATATAAAAAAGTCTTGTCTCGGTCACGTGATGTGTCACGTGACCGGTCAGGTGAGCCTGTCAGCCGGGTCACGGCCCCTGTCAGCCGGCTGACATGTCACGGGCCTGCTGACACGGTCCGCTGACCGGTCACGGCCGCCCGGAGAGATCAGGCCCCCGGCCAATCTCCGGACACTTAGCCTCCTGGCGGGCCTCCAGGGGGTCTGAGGCGGGGCTGAAGGCTGCAGTCGGTCTACTGACGGGCCCGGCCGGCAGGATCCGTCGAGAAACAGGGGGGTCAAGGGAGGTTTTCTTCCCCCTGGGAGAAATGTCCTATGGGTTTTTGGATCTGCGATATAAAAAAGTCTTGTCTCGGTCACGTGATGTGTCACGTGACCGGTCAGGTGAGCCTGTCAGCCGGGTCACGGCCCCTGTCAGCCGGCTGACATGTCACGGGCCTGCTGACACGGTCCGCTGACCGGTCACGGCCGCCCGGAGAGATCAGGCCCCCGGCCATCTCCGGACACTTAGCCTCCTGGCGGGCCTCCAGGGGGTCTGAGGCGGGGCTGAAGGCTGCAGTCGGTCTACTGACGGGCCCGGCCGGCAGGATCCGTCGAGAAACAGGGGGGTCAAGGGAGGTTTTCTTCCCCCTGGGAGAAATGTCCTATGGGTTTTTGGATCTGCGATATAAAAAAGTCTTGTCTCGGTCACGTGATGTGTCACGTGACCGGTCAGGTGAGCCTGTCAGCCGGGTCACGGCCCCTGTCAGCCGGCTGACATGTCACGGGCCTGCTGACACGGTCCGCTGACCGGTCACGGCCGCCCGGAGAGATCAGGCCCCCGGCCAATCTCCGGACACTTAGCCTCCTGGCGGGCCTCCAGGGGGTCTGAGGCGGGGCTGAAGGCTGCAGTCGGTCTACTGACGGGCCCGGCCGGCAGGATCCGTCGAGAAACAGGGGGGTCAAGGGAGGTTTTCTTCCCCCTGGGAGAAATGTCCTATGGGTTTTTGGATCTGCGATATAAAAAAGTCTTGTCTCGGTCACGTGATGTGTCACGTGACCGGTCAGGTGAGCCTGTCAGCCGGGTCACGGCCCCTGTCAGCCGGCTGACATGTCACGGGCCTGCTGACACGGTCCGCTGACCGGTCACGGCCGCCCGGAGAGATCAGGCCCCCGGCCAATCTCCGGACACTTAGCCTCCTGGCGGGCCTCCAGGGGGTCTGAGGCGGGGCTGAAGGCTGCAGTCGGTCTACTGACGGGCCCGGCCGGCAGGATCCGTCGAGAAACAGGGGGGTCAAGGGAGGTTTTCTTCCCCCTGGGAGAAATGTCCTATGGGTTTTTGGATCTGCGATATAAAAAAGTCTTGTCTCGGTCACGTGATGTGTCACGTGACCGGTCAGGTGAGCCTGTCAGCCGGGTCACGGCCCCTGTCAGCCGGGCATATTGGGATTCAGGGGGCTGCACCGGTATATGAAATTCCAGGATTACTGATTAGCGCTTTTAATGACCGGTACTTTTGACTGCTCATATACGGGTACTTGCCCTCGCACAGAAGCACCCTTTTACCCCCATTATCATCCAGTAATAGGGGGTGGGGTATTTGAATTGTCATGGGCGGTAACCTTCAAGACCACCCCACTCCCCTCGAAACTTTTAACAGACGACATGTTTTAAGGCTGCGAAAACGTTTTAGAAGGATACGGATAATCATAAAACAAATATAAATTGGAAACACAGTAGAAAAGACTTAGAAATTCAATACAAATGTTCGAAGGTATTTTGTACCTGATTCAAATTCATTGTGTACTGTGTTTCTTTGTTTGGTACAAGAATGAAGCCACCGGGTCCTTCTCTGCTAGTGCTTTGACAAATAGGGGGTAGGGTAGTCCCCCCTGTTCCCCTGATCCCACCCCACCCATCCCTATTTCAGGGATTTAAATGTTTCCCAGAGGCCAGTTGCCACGGCTCTGGTTGAGAGACATGTCAGTGGGATCTTGAAATTTACCAATATAGTTTGAACATTGAAACATTGATTAATCATGTCCGGACCAAATATATCAAATCCGTCATCCCCACCTTTCGCAAGGAAGTTCGTGCAGACGTCGCAAACCATCACCCTGCCAGGCTGGATGATGATGAATTCAATCAACTCACCTGGGAGTTTCTAGCAAGACGAGAGGGCTTCCTCTATAAACAAGGAGAAGGCCATAGGTTTGAAAAGAGATCATTTGTAAAATTCAAATCTTTGTAACACCTGGGATGCAGGTAGATCTCCTGAGTTGTTGCTTCGAATCTTACTAGAGTCTGAGGAGCATGGAGGTTTTAGTGATCATGTGGATGAAGCCATGCGCGAAGCGATTATTTCCCCTGACTCCGATGAACCAAACCCGGCTTGTTACGATGCTATCAAAGATCCAAAAGTGAAAACAGCGATTCTGACGAAGATCCAGGGTGACACTGATGAGCCTCGGACCTTCTAGATGTGGTCACGAAGAAGGTAGATCGGCAATTTGCATCACACAAGGCCAATTTTCGAGTGAAATGGGGACATTTTGCTGATCTATTACACCGCTACAATGAGGAAGACTCTGCCGGGGGAGAGGAAGCGGTCGAGGGGCCGCGAAAGCAGAACTTCCGAAGTGCAAAACTTCGAAATACGATAGCCTTACGTTCTTCTTAAAGAATGAACTTGCCACGAATAAGGAGCTTCAAAACTGCCTGAAACCTGTGGTCAGACAAATGATGGCTACCCCACGGGAAGCAGCAGTTGCCCTCACAGCAAACGGTATAACGAAATCGCAGTACCAAGGATTCTGTCGTGCAAACGATAGCATGGCTGGCTGCTTTGTTCCTTTGCCAAAAATATCACAGGTAAGAGTGGATGGTGGGACTCATGGTCTCGGCCTTCTTCAACTTGTCGAAGAGTGGATTGATATCTTCAACCTTCACGGGAAACACAACGGCTTGTTGTCACGATCAATGGAGGCTATGACTGTGCAACAATGACATTATCAACTGGCAATCCTAAGAAGGCAACTGAAGTCACCATTTCCATTTTTGTTTCAGGAAAACGTCGAAGAGAGGAAAGAAAACATGAGCCGTTGATGAAGTCGTCCCCAGAAACTTGCTGAGCATGGTGAGTTGGCCCTCAATGTGGAACCGCGGCAAAGCAAGAGAATTACAAATGATTTTGAATACATAAATTTAACCTAAAAGTTTTATTTGCTATCTTTGGCGCGGATGAGCTTGTAAGCTGAAATGGCCTTGGTCAGCCGGCTTAACAGGAACTATTTGGGTCCAGATATTTTTTCCAGTCTAGCCATAACGCTAGATCTTGGCAAATCTGAAAATCAGCCATCCAACCTCGTTAGCGGCAGTTTCTGTCTTCACAAGCTGATTGTCAATGGCCCATACTACCAGTCCCTCGTGGCCGCGAAGCGCAGTTGTGAATCATGAAAGGGTATGTTCAATTACATTTGCACAACAGAGGTTCTTAGAAATGGCTACTACCTTTATTGGGCCCAATCAGTTTGCATGATCTCAGATAGAAACAAAACAGCATTGCACGTCACGATCCTGTATCTCCACATTCAATCTCAAAGGAGCTTCTTCTGCTGCAGCAAGACAACGAGTCTTTGGTTTTCCTCTCAGCTGCAGCCACCATTGTTTAAATTCCAATTGCCAGTGAAGTTCAACGGTATTGCTAAGTTGAACGACTCCACTCAAGACATTGGCTTGCAGTTGTCTGAAGATATCCTTGGTGTAAAGAATGTAAACATCTACATGACTCTCGATTACTTTTTGTCTTATACCATGCCCGAGTTGTTTGTTTGAGTCACCGTCCAAGAACGAGATTCCCATACTTGGTTTTAGAAAGTTACGCGTTTGCGACTCTCAACTACCACGAAGCACAAGTTGAGGAGCGCCAGTGTCTTGCTGGAATAACATCCGAGAGAAGAAAAAAGGGATTTTGATCAATTGAGGTACTCCCATCTTGGGCGGCAACTCATCGGGAGGAACAACAACTGGGAGTATGAAGATTTTAGCGTGGG
>NW_005434182.1:4135-5127 GCF_000315625.1 Guillardia theta CCMP2712
GGCGGGGAGGGGAAGGCCGGATGGTTGGAGGGGCGAGGAGGGGAAGGCCGGATGGTTGGAGGGGCGGAGAGGGGAAGGCCGGATGGTTGGAGGGGCGGAGAGGGGAAGGCCGGATGGTTGGAGGGGCGTGGAGGGGAAGGGATGGTCACCGTGAGATGGCGCGGCAGGGAGGAAGGGGCATGATGGTTGCAGGGCGGGGAAGGAAGGGGAACACGGCTAGCACAACTTGATTTAAGGGGGGAGGGAGGGGGTGGTAAGGATCCGGGTCAACCAGAGGGGTTACCAGGAGCTTTTGTACCATATATACATCCTATAATCTCTGAAAAACAACATTTATGAAATTACTCAAAAACCGTTTGTGGTACAAAAATTCAAACCAGACAGACCACCACATCACCGAAGGTACCCCAATTCATCATACACGAAAGGGGCACCGTCAGCGGTGAGAAACTGCCCGGTATGCTGACATGTCACGGGCCTGCTGACACGGTCCGCTGACCGGTCACGGCCGCCCGGAGAGATCAGGCCCCCGGCCAATCTCCGGACACTTAGCCTCCTGGCGGGCCTCCAGGGGGTCTGAGGCGGGGCTGAAGGCTGCAGTCGGTCTACTGACGGGCCCGGCCGGCAGGATCCGTCGAGAAACAGGGGGGTCAAGGGAGGTTTTCTTCCCCCTGGGAGAAATGTCCTATGGGTTTTTGGATCTGCGATATAAAAAAGTCTTGTCTCGGTCACGTGATGTGTCACGTGACCGGTCAGGTGAGCCTGTCAGCCGGGTCACGGCCCCTGTCAGCCGGCTGACATGTCACGGGCCTGCTGACACGGTCCGCTGACCGGTCACGGCCGCCCGGAGAGATCAGGCCCCCGGCCAATCTCCGGACACTTAGCCTCCTGGCGGGCCTCCAGGGGGTCTGAGGCGGGGCTGAAGGCTGCAGTCGGTCTACTGACGGGCCCGGCCGGCAGGATCCGTCGAGAAACAGGGGGGTCAAGGGAGG
>NW_005434181.1:0-5010 GCF_000315625.1 Guillardia theta CCMP2712
CGAGGACTCCTCTGCAAGTGAGGACGCATGCACAGAAGTACTTCATGAAGCTGAGCACGGGGAGCAAGCGAGGGGGGAGGATGCAGTAGGGTAGGGAGGGAGAGGGCGCTGATGTAAATAAAGGAAGTGACGCTTGCCCGAGAGAGTGCGCCGCACATCCCGCTGACGGAGCAGCGCCGAGAGGGACATTGGTACAGGCAGGTTGGCTGACGAGACCGCTGGGATGGAGGGGAGAGAGACTGGGGCTGAGCTGAGGGCGAGGGCATGACGAGGGGGGGAGAGGGGGAAGCTGCAGGCGCAGTGGCTGATCAGATCGGGTCGTGTTGACTAGGCAAGTCTCCGTGAAGTGTTGACTGTAAGCACATCCCTTCGTGGCTCGAGTCTCAGGCTTGGCCTCGAACAGTGGTCTCAATAATGTGAGGAAAGACCTGATCTTGTTATGTACTTTTGCATTTCCACACAGAGCAGCTGTCAATGATCTGCAGTTTGAACGCGCAGCAAAGCAGTGAAGCTCCTAGAGAGAAACATCTATGTGAAACGGAAATATCCGATTGGACGGAAATATCCGAATCGAAACATCTCTGTGGAAGCGAGGATTTGAATTTTCAAAACCAAGGATTTGAATTTTCACAGTAGAACAACGAAAAGTACAATTCTTGGGACGTCAGGAACGGAAACATCCGATTTGACTTTCGGAAAGGAATATCAAGGATTCGCAGCGTTTCAGAATAGCTTTACAACTGCCAATCGAAGCCTTTCGGGCTCGGGGATGACTGATGTTATTTACTACAGGACGCTGCCTCAATAAAAATAAGGGTGAACCTCTTCCCTGCCATCACCATCTTGACGCCATGCCCCCTGCCTGCTCCCCCTGCTCTGTCGACGAGGCCGTCGACGCCCTGTGCAGCCGCCCATGGCGCTCTCCGTGCGACGACCTCGACATGGCATCCTTCCTCTCCTCCTACCTCCACGACACTCCCCTCGTCGCCGAGGAGGCTGCGGTTCAAGCCGACGCGTCAGCGTGCCACGCAGGCTGGGCAGGGGCGGCGGCGGCTGGCAGGCCTGAGGCCCCGAGCGAGCCGTCAGAGGCGTCGTCTGCGAGCGACAGCGACAGCCCGGCGAGCATCCCGGCGTCCCCGAAGGAGGCGGAGAAGTCAAGGACGCAGTACAACCAGAGCCAGTGGACGCAGGAGGAGCACAAGCGGTTTGTGGAGGCGCTGGCAAGGTACCAGCAGCTGGGGAGCCGACGGGACCCGGTCACGGGCAAGGTGTCGGTAGGGCTTGGAGCCGGAGTGGCGAAGCAGGTAGCGGCGCTTGTGGGAACGAGGACTCCTCTGCAAGTGAGGACGCATGCACAGAAGTACTTCATGAAGCTGAGCACGGGGAGCAAGCGAGGGGGGAGGATGCAGTAGGGTAGGGAGGGAGAGGGCGCTGATGTAAATAAAGGAAGTGACGCTTGCCCGAGAGAGTGCGCCGCACATCCCGCTGACGCAGCAGCGCCGAGAGGGACATTGGTACAGGCAGGTTGGCTGACGAGACCGCTGGGATGGAGGGGAGAGAGACTGGGGCTGAGCTGAGGGCGAGGACATGACGATGGGGGGAGGGGGGATGCTGCAGGCGCAGTGGCTGATCAGATCAGGTCGTGTTGACTGGGCTAGTCTCTGTCGTTGCTTGACAGAGGGAGAGAGCAGTCAGAAGCGCAGGAAGACCAGATCAATGATAAAAGTACCATTTCCCTGACTAGCTAGTCAAGGCGATGCGGCCACTGAGCAGTGCGAATGGAAGGGCAGATGAAAAAGTCTTGGTACGTGACCTGCTGACTCAAGGACTGAAAGGTCCGACACTCCGAACGCATATCAAGGCTTCGCAGCGCTTCAGAATATCTTATAGCAACGTGATATTGTCATTGCAACTCACAACATTCGCAGCCTTTCGGGCTCGGGTATCACTGTTTCTTTACTACAGGACGCTGCCTCCATATAAAAACAAGGTCAACCCTCTCCCCCGCCATCACCGTCTTGACGCCATGTCGCCATGCCCGACTCTCTCCCTTTCCTGCTCCCCCTGCTCTGTCGACGAGGCCGTCGACGCCCTGTGCAGCCGCCCATGGCGCTCTCCATGCGACGACCTCGACATGGCATCCTTCCTCTCCTCCTACCTCCACGATACTCCCCTCGTCGCCAAGGAGGCTGCGGTCCAAGCCGACGCGTCAGCGTGCCACGCAGGCTGGGCAGGGGCAGCGGCGGCGGGCAGGCCTGAGGCCCCGAGCGAGCCGTCAGAGGCGTCGTCTGCGAACGACAGCGACAGCCCGGCGAGCATCCCGGCGTCCCCGAAGGAGGCGGAGAAGTCAAGGACGCAGTACAACCAGAGCCAGTGGACGCAGGAGGAGCACAAGCGGTTTGTGGAGGCGCTGGCAAGGTACCAGCAGCTGGGGAGCCGACGGGACCCGGTCACGGGCAAGGTGTCGGTAGGGCTTGGAGCCGGAGTGGCGAAGCAGGTAGCGGCGCTTGTGGGAACGAGGACTCCTCTGCAAGTGAGGACGCATGCACAGAAGTACTTCATGAAGCTGAGCACGGGGAGCAAGCGAGGGGGGAGGATGCAGTAGGGTAGGGAGGGAGAGGGCGCTGATGTAAATAAAGGAAGTGACGCTTGCCCGAGAGAGTGCGCCGCACATCCCGCTGACGCAGCAGCGCCGAGAGGGACATTGGTACAGGCAGGTTGGCTGACGAGACCGCTGGGATGGAGGGGAGAGAGACTGGGGCTGAGCTGAGGGCGAGGACATGACGATGGGGGGAGGGGGGATGCTGCAGGCGCAGTGGCTGATCAGATCAGGTCGTGTTGACTGGGCTAGTCTCTGTCGTTGCTTGACAGAGGGAGAGAGCAGTCAGAAGCGCAGGAAGACCAGATCAATGATAAAAGTACCATTTCCCTGACTAGCTAGTCAAGGCGATGCGGCCACTGAGCAGTGCGAATGGAAGGGCAGATGAAAAAGTCTTGGTACGTGACCTGCTGACTCAAGGACTGAAAGGTCCGACACTCCGAACGCATATCAAGGCTTCGCAGCGCTTCAGAATATCTTATAGCAACGTGATATTGTCATTGCAACTCACAACATTCGCAGCCTTTCGGGCTCGGGTATCACTGTTTCTTTACTACAGGACGCTGCCTCCATATAAAAACAAGGTCAACCCTCTCCCCCGCCATCACCGTCTTGACGCCATGTCGCCATGCCCGACTCTCTCCCTTTCCTGCTCCCCCTGCTCTGTCGACGAGGCCGTCGACGCCCTGTGCAGCCGCCCATGGCGCTCTCCATGCGACGACCTCGACATGGCATCCTTCCTCTCCTCCTACCTCCACGACACTCCCCTCGTCGCCAAGGAGGCTGCGGTCCAAGCCGACGCGTCAGCGTGCCACGCAGGCTGGGCGGCGGCAGCGGCTGGCAGGCCTGAGGCCCCGAGCGAGCCGTCAGAGGCGTCGTCTGCGAGCGACAGCGACAGCCCGGCGAGCATCCCGGCGTCCCCCAAGGAGGCGGAGAAGACAAGGACGCAGTACAACCAGAGCCAGTGGACGCAGGAGGAGCACAAGCGGTTTGTGGAGGCGCTGGCAAGGTACCAGCAGCTGGGGAGCCGACGGGACCCGGTCACGGGCAAGGTGTCGGTAGGGCTTGGAGCCGGAGTGGCGAAGCAGGTAGCGGCGCTTGTGGGAACGAGGACTCCTCTGCAAGTGAGGACGCATGCACAGAAGTACTTCATGAAGCTGAGCACGGGGAGCAAGCGAGGGGGGAGGATGCAGTAGGGTAGGGAGGGAGAGGGCGCTGATGTAAATAAAGGAAGTGACGCTTGCCCGAGAGAGTGCGCCGCACATCCCGCTGACGCAGCAGCGCCGGGAGGGACATTGGTACAGGCAGGTTGGCTGACGAGACCGCTGGGATGGAGGGGAGAGAGGCTGGGGCTGAGCTGAGGGCGAGGGCATGACGATGGGGAGAGGGAGGATGCTGCAGGCGCAGTGGCTGATCAGATCGGGTCGTGTTGACTAGGCTAGTCCAGGTGAAATCAAATCTTTGTTATTTTGGTGACATATTGTGTTGTCCAAGAGATGTTGTATCGATCAGCATCAAGTCAGTAGGGAAGGGATCATTGACGTCCTGTGGTATCGCATCCTTCTTGCTCGTTGGGACCCTGCATGGCCGAGCGCCGCTCTGCGGCGGCTGTGCATCCTTGTTCGCAAGTTTCTAATGACTAAAGAGACTTGCAGGCCCGCCTCGGACTGTTCTAGATAGAAGTCGATGAGTAATAATTTTCTGTGATGCTCAGGTCCAGAAAAGCCGTTGAGAAGTCCAGTGCTAGATCGAAAAAAAACACTCACAACACCCCTCATGGCCTTACAGCCTCAAACTCAGATAATTGAGGGGGTAGTGTTCATGGGTATTTTCGTATGTTGAGCTCGTGTTCCCCTTGTCCCCTCTGACATGCGAGAGTCAGTGAGCCCTTGGGCCATCCAACACTGATGAATGCGCAACATGAAGGCGGGAGAGCGATTGAGGAGGGGGGAGGAGACTTACCTCGAGTAAGGAGGAGCTGAAGGAACTAGGCGAGGACGGGAAAGGCTTCGAAAGGCACGCTGAGGAGAAAGAGGACAAGTGAGGGGTCGATAGAGGTGGAGAAAGAGGAGGAGGAGGAGGAGGAGGAGGAGGATGACGAGGATAAAGACGAAGAGGATGCATGTATATGCAGATACGTCGGGCAAGACCCCGCGGACTCTGCCAGGAGTTAGAGAAGAACAAGACGATATGACAAAGCTGGACATCGTTTGAGCTGGCAGATGTAAAAATGTTTCCGATGATGGCACCAAGATGAAGATGAATATAGAATGCAAGCGTCTAGTTGACAGATGCCTGCAGGCGAATCTCAGCCATGGCAACGAGGTACAACCAGCACGGGATCCGAGGAGGGCAGTTCACAAGAGCAAAGATTCAGCACAGCAGGGATCTGTTCAAGGAGCACGAGGCGC
>NW_005434180.1:0-4984 GCF_000315625.1 Guillardia theta CCMP2712
CTCCTCCTCCTCCTCCTCCATCATCTCCATCATCATCATCTCCATCATCATCATCTCCATCATCATCATCTCCATCATCATCATCATCTCCATCTCCATTCACTCATTCTTCTCCTCCTCCATCATCACCTGGCCGTGACGCCATGATCTATCCCCCTGTACAGCATCCTGCAACCGAGAACACAACCGACTTGTCAAGACCTTCAGCAGCCGCCACCGTCTGCTCACCTCACAAACTCGTACTTGCCGCTCCCGCTCCTCCTCTCCCCGCTCGCGCTCATTTTCCTGCTCGAGTGGACGCTCTTTGCACTTTGTGAAGGGGCCGAGCTGTGCACAGACACGTCGTCCCTTGAGAATCTTGCCATGTTGATGGTTGAAGCTCCGTCCCTCCTCCTCCACGTCCCGCTCCTCTTTATTTGAATATGCCTGCAGGAGCCAGGTGAGAAACATGAATATCAACACGAACATGAACGTGAAGACGGTGCTCTATGTGTACGTTTGAGGCGTCCAAATGCACAATAAAGTAAGGATACATCTCTCCACCAGACTTGCTTCTTGTTGCCTCCCTTGGATAACATTGTGTTGTTCGTTGCATATCACTCTGACCACAGAATGAAAGATTGAAGTGAATCGTATTGAGGAGGAGAATCATGAAAACTCATAAACAACTCCGTCTTGCACGCACATTGCCACTACTCCTTCCTTCTAATTCCCCTTCCACTCCGTCGCCATCATCATCTCTATCATCATCTCCATCCTCCTCCTCCTCCTCCTCCTCCTGCTCTTGCTCGCTCGCTCGCTCGCTCGCCCTGCCATCTCGCCATCTCGCCATTGTGCCCAACACTCGCTCAACGGTTCTTGCCCTCAGCCCTCCTATGACCATCCGGCCACACTCCGTCGCCAGCTCCGTCGCGTCCAGACGGTCCGACGTCCCGGCCGGCCCGGGCCGTCGCGCCTGCGTCCGTCGCGTCGGCCGGCCCGGCCGTGCCGCTGTGCAGTGACACCCGGCCCTGGCACCGGGCCCGGGGCCCGGCTGATTGTCTTCGTACTGATTTTTAATTGCACTGAGTTAAGTAGCAGGATGATGATTTTTGACCTAACTTTAGGAGTAAAAATGGCGTCTGTCCCCCGTTGTACTGAGCCTAGGACGATCGGCCCCCCGCGCCCGGATGATCCTAGCAAACAGTCTATCTCTCATATGCTCCTCAATTCTGGTTTCGTGTGCATTAAACTCGGTCTTGAGCAAAAACTGTCAAGTAAGTTACAACTAATTTAGTAAGGTCGACTCTGGTCTTTGGCATAGTACAAGTCTAATAAACTTGTGCTCCGTCATTGGACCGTCGGACTGTCGCCGCCGTGGCCCACTGCCAGTCACTGAGTGAGCGGCTGTTCGGTTCGAGCCTGGCAGGTTTCAACGGTGCGGCCCGGGGCCGATCACGGATCGACCGGCCGGGCCGGACTCCGGGAATCTCAGTAGTCTGACTCGGACCGGAGTCCGATAGTCTCGTTTCCGTTCCCTACATTCCCGCCCGCGGGTCTGGATCTTATAAGGGACCCCTGTTTCCCATAGGGTAGGTACCCCCCAGTGTACTTTCCCTATGAAAAGTTGGAAAGATGCTGGTGGGGGTGATGGGTAAAGGGGGTGGTTAAAAGGTGGGTCACAACAAGGCACCACCCTACCCTCTTCAAATCCTGGACCTCCACCCCACATTTGATGACCCCACCTTCATCCCATTATCACCCTACCTTTTGACTGTCCCCCGGACCCTTCGCTCAGTCACTCAAAACATCCCTACCTTCTGTACCCCTCACCCCCAAGTTTTCACTACCCTCTCGATCAAATCACCAATGCTTGATCATTACCCGTCTATTTTCGTCAGTTTGCATCCCAATATAGGGGTATATTTATACCCCACCACGCTCAAACCTCAAATTTGAAGTACCCACCCCTTCAGAAATCCATACATACTACCACCACCCACTAAATTTCCACTTCTACCACCCTACCCCTGTTAGACTGATTAGCGCATCAATGTCCGACAGCAAGGGCGCGATGCCGACAGTGCGTCTGAAGGGTCGTTCGAGTGCTTCCTCCTCCCCCCTCCTCCTCCTCGCCCAGTGTCTGGTCCTCCTCATGACCGAACAGCTGCACGCTTCAGCTGCTCTTTCATCTCCCGGTAGGAGGGCGTCTCGTTGAAAGTGCACGAAATTGAAGTCAACGCAGTCGGATCGCTGCGGATCCGCCATGCGAGGGTCTCTCCTCTACGGCTGCGAGGCGGATTCTTCGGCATCGGATCGAAGCCAACTGAGGTTGACTTGAGATTCCTCGCGGATGGGGAGGGGGTAGGGACCGACCCGGCTGCCTATCATGACGTGGGGTATTTCGTAGAACCACGAAGGCGAACACACTACACACCTACCCGAGGATGGCGATGCGAATGCTTCCGGTGAGGATTCATTGTTTCATTATCCTCGCAGCAGCATTCTGGGAGACCCTGAGCGAGGCTTCAGTTGTTTCCAAGGAGCAGATGGTTGAGTGGATGGTACGGTCTACCAGCTACAGGTTCAAGCTGACTGCGAGGAGGACGAACTTTGACTTGCTCCGTGTCAGCGTGCTGGATCAGACGCAGATCACCGAACCTGGTGTTGCAAACTACACCGACGACAATGCTCAGCAACAGGAAGAGTACAAGGTGAAGTGACGAGAGATGGAAGCGCGTTTGTTTGTTGTACGTTTGAAAGCTCATTGGCTCATGCAGTACAATGCGGAGCAGCAAGAGCCGGAGAAAGACTCGAATGCTGAGAGGCAGAATGCAAAGGAGAACGCTTTCGCAAAGCTTGCGAAGGAGCAGGCAAAAGCTCAACAGGCAAGGAGTTACTGAGCTGGATCGGGAGAAGGTGACCAACATCGACCTGGAGCAGGGAGTAGCAGATGTCGAGGATAGGGTGAAGGCTGCGCTTGACGCCGTGGAGGCTGCTCAAGAGGTTTGTGATGCTCGATATCAGATGTGGATGTTGAGAGAGCTTGAACGACCTCTCGTTGTTCTTGTTCCCTTTCTTCTTGTTCTTCTCTGTGTCCTCCTCCTCCTCCTCCTCGTCCTCCTCGTCCTCCTTCTCGTTCCCCGTTCTTCTTCCTCTACTCGTCTTCCTCCTCTTCTTGAACAGAAATGGTTTTGTGCTCCCTCCTCAACAAAGCGTACATCTCTCACTTGTGAGCTTGTAGGGTGGAGAGCCGGGGAGCCTTTCAAGCGTCTCAACATCGTCATGGTCTCCTCGGAGTTAGCGAGGTCAGTGACCTCAAGTGATCGAGATCACTCCTCCCTTCCTCCCTTCCTTCCTCCCTCCCTCCCTCCCTCATCCTGCCTACCTTGTTTGTCTGCTGTCTGCCTTCAGCTCGTCTCGCTGGCTTCTGCCCGATAGCTGAACAAGGTTTGCAGATACGCCAAGAGTGGAGGACTCGCAGATGTTGCAGACAAACTCTCCATCGCCCTCGCCAAGGTGCTGCCGCCGCAGCCGCCGCTTCTGCATCTGCTGCTGCCGCTGCCGCTGCCGCTGCTGCTTCAACACCATCTCGTCCTCCTCCTGCATATCCACCTCTTCCTTTCCCCCTCTTCCTTGTCTATGCCTTCCTCATCGTCATCCCCCATTCTGGTGTTCCTCCTCCTTCCAACAACATCACACGAGTCAAGTCTGCTGCTCTGATGCTGCAGCAGCGAGGTCATCGAGTCATGACAGTGATGCCCATGTATGGATATTATGAGGTGAAAGAATTCCTTCCCTCCCCTCTCTCTCCTCCTCTCCCTCCATTCCTCCCTTCTCCCCCTGCTCTTTCCCTCCTCTTCCTTCCCCTCCCTCCTCTCTGTCCATCCCTCCCTGCGCTCTTCCCTTCTCTCCCTCCTAGCCCGAACCCCCTCCTCTCTTCTTCCCCTCCCCTTCCTCTTCCTCCCCCTCCCCCCTCTCCCTCCTCCTCTCAGCTGACTCCTTCCGCTGACTTTGCCTTCGCAGGGCGTGATCGGTACTGGGGTGCGGAGAGGCTTCGGAATAATGGGAGGAGGACACACAGTTGAGGTGAGTTGACCAGAAGTCCCATCATGCCCCCCAAGCGCGCAAGACGCCTGCCGTAGCAACAGTTACATGTTGAGCTGTCTGATAACAGCTGTCTGATAACGTTAAGTTGTCGTACCAACATCCTGATCATGACAACACGAGTAGATCTTCCTGTGTCGACAGACAAACATGTGGAAACAAGAAACCTGTTCAGATCTGTCTAATACAAGATGCTGACTTGCTGTCTCTCTTTTCCAGTACTGGCACAAGTGGGACCCTCATGGCCCTGACCCCCACAACTCAAGCATGGAGGCAGGGGTGGATCAGATCTTCGTCGATCATCCTTGCTTCCACAGGTACCTTCTCTCCCTATCTCTCTCTCTCCCTGCCTCTCCCTTCTCGCCTTCTCCTTCCTCCCTCCTTCCTTCGCCCATACACACGCTCTCCTCTACCACGAAGCTGACGCCATTCTTCTCTTGTTTCTCTTCATTCGGTCAGACCTGGCATGTACGGTGAGTGGGGTAAAGACTACGAGGACAACTTGTTCCGCTTCGCTCTCTTTGCATGGGCTTCATTGGAGGTGAACGAATACACTTCCTGCTCCTGCTCCTGCTCCTGCTCCTGCTCCTGCTCCTGCTCCTGCTCCTGCTCCTGCTCCTGCTCTCTTCCACCTGCTCCCCAGGTCCTCCTCCTCCTCCTCCTCTCCTCCTTCCTCATTCCTGGTTCTGCTCATCGTCGTTTAGGCTCCTCTCTGTCTCCCCACCATCGCGCCCTTCGGTCAAGACGTTGTCTTCATCGCAAACGACTGGCAGTGTGGACTCGTTCCTCTCATCCTGGTGAAACCCAGATGTTGTGATGACGATGACGATGACGATGATGATGATGATGATGATGATGATGATGATGATGACGATATTCGACGCTCTACTTGGTTAGT
>NW_005434179.1:0-4962 GCF_000315625.1 Guillardia theta CCMP2712
CGGCGATGTCCGAGGCTGTAAGGACTCAAGTTTTGACTTCTTGAGAGTAGAGAGTCGCTCAACCTGAAAGGTCTCCTTTTGAGAACCGGGCGATGGCCTCCGTGATCAGCAGTCATGTAAAGTAAACATGACTGCTGACCGTGGGAATTTTTCATGGAAAAAAACTTAGAATCTCCTCGGACAAGCGGAGAGCAACAGGAGCAGAACGAATCGAGCCAAGACTTGTACATCCTCTTTTGCACGCCTCTACCTTGAGCCCTCGCACTCCTCTACCAAACCACTTGCTGCTGCCCATCTCATCAGCTGATGAACTGTATGTCTCCCTCCTCCTCCTCCTCCTCCTCCTCCTCCTCCTCCTCCTCTCCCCGCCCTCGTGCTCGCATCGACCCCCCCCTCGCCTGCGAGATCTTCCTCTACCTCCTCAACCATCCTCCCTCCCTCCCCTGGACCCCCACCCCTCTCAGCGTCGCGCTCTCCCGCAAGTACGGCATCACCCCCAAGGCCGTCCGAGACATCTGGACCCAGCGCACCTGGGCCCATGCCACCCGTCACCTCCAGCCCTTGCCTCTCTCCGACGCCTCCCCGCACGCTCCTGGAGGACCCCCCGACGGCCGGGGGGGCAGCCGGCGGGAGGGGGGCGGGGAGGAGGGGAGGAGGGAGAGGGGGGCGGGGAGGAGGAGGGGGGAGACGCACGATGGGGAAGGGTGGCTGATGTGCGCGGAGAGGATCGGGGCTTTCGTAACGGGACAGGACTCAACACGAGACTTGGAGAGATCGAACGGATGTTTTCTCACCATTGCATGACAGCAGACAAAGTCGTGTAGATGAGACAGCTTTGTCTACGTCTTCGTCACATACATCTTGTGTGCATGGAGGGAATGTGTGGGAGAACTATGGGAGGGGATCTTCCACGGGTTGCGGATCCTGACCTCCAGCTGTCATGGGCAACTGCGCATCAATGTCTGGTTTGCTTGCAATGGGAGAGACGTTGATTCTCTGGCATAGCCTCCGAGCATGCAAAATACTTGTCAAATCTCTTTCCAGAAAGTTGCAGCAAGAGCTTCTACTCCATGTTCATTCACAATGATCTTTGCTGAGGGAGTGTGCGCATTCAGAATAACTACTCAACCTGTTTTCTGATCAGAGTATCATTATGATTATTAGAGTATGTTTCTCCATAATCCAGCCAACGCATCATAACAAGGCACGATCGTGCTTTCTTCATGGTAAAAGTAAACGTTCTAATTGTACATCTTCATTGTAGATGGAACTACTGCAATCACACCGTACAGATCATATTGTGCACAGGACAACGATGTTGATGGTTGGGTAGGTACCTTATAGTTCCAGAAATCGATGCGAGAATATAATGGAACGACCAACATAGAAACAGGCAGTAAACTTTACAAAGCACGCTAGAATGAGATTGAAAAATAGACGATACCTGACTATGTCTGTCTAAAAGATAGCTCCCAACCCGAGCCCTCCCAGCCCTCCCTGTCCCCATCCCTTGTCTCAATACTTGCAAGCTCCTCCGTCCACCCCCCCCATTTCAGCCTCCGCCACTCGCTCCTCCTCCTCCTCCTCCTCCTCCTCCTCCTCACTCTCTGCACATACCTCCCGATGCTCTCCGTGCACGTCAGCCACAGAGCTTGCGGGGGGTCTTGGAGTGACAACGTAAGGGTCTGAGCTGAGAGAATAGAAGCGCAAGCAATGGCCGGGAGACACTCGCAGCATAACGTCGGATCGTATGAAGGTCGGCAGAAACTCTTGGCAAGCGTTCCGTCAGAGAGTCTCGAGCTTTGAAGGTTTTGATTTGCCGACTCGTAACGGGATGTAACGAAAAGCAGCGCCGGAACTCCGAAGTCTATTGTAGTCATCATGGTCTGGTAGGAGTTATCTCGATGATATCTCGACGATATCTCGCGACTTCTCGTCTGCTCGGGTGGCATCTGTGAACTTTACTACAGTGTCAAGATGAGGAGAAGTCAGCAGGCAAAACTCGATGGCTGGCTTAACAAGCCCCCAAGGTTCCAAGCAAACTTCCCTGACCCCCTATCTCCCTTCCTCACCCTGCACAGCCCCTATCCACCATGCCTCCCTCCTCCTCCTCCTCCTCCTCCTCCTCCTCCTCCTCCTCCCCCCGCCCTCGTGCTCGCATCAACCCCCCGCTCGCCTGCGAGATCTTCCTCTACCTCCTCAACCATCCTCCCTCCCTCCCCTGGACCCCCACCCCTCTCAGCGTCGCGCTCTCCCGCAAGTACGGCATCACCCCCAATGCCCTCCGAGACATCTGGACCCAGCGCACCTGGGCCCATGTCACCCGTCACCTCCAGCCCTTGCCTCTCTCCGACGCCTCCCCGCACGCTCCTGGAGGCCCCCCCCGACGGCCGGGGGGGCAGCCGTCGGGAGGGGGGCGGGGAGGAGGGGAGGAGGGAGAGGGGGGCGGGGAGGAGGAGGGGGGAGACGCACGATGGGGAAGGGTGGCTGATGTGCGCGGAGAGGATTGGGGCTTTCGTAACGGGACCGAAGGAGGAGGAGCAGGAGGAGGCGGGAGGAAGAAGTAGAGATGGTGAGGCTTAGATGTAGTGTAGGAGCTTCTGAGCTGTGGAGCTGTCTGACGATGATCGGAGGATTCTGAGAGCAGCGTCGGTGTGAGAGCAAGAGTACAGCATTAAAAACAATTTGTGACACATAAAGCAAACAATCGCCCCACGTCAGGCACCGTGCAGGCTGCCGGACTGACAGTACGGTAGCAGCTCGCCGGTGCAGCTGCCTCGCTCTTCAAGGAGGTACGACGGTAGCCTCGCAGCACGGTGATGGTGCGGCAGAGCGGCTCACCGGGGCTGGGACAGGTTAGGGGTGACAGATCCGAGCTGCAGTGGGCTGTAACGGGAAAACAACGGTTTTCGGGGAGCTTGATGGAGAGATGAGAGGAGGGAGGAGGGAGGAGGAGGAGGAAGGAAGAGGAGGAGGAGGAGGAGGATCAGGAAGATCAGGAGCAGCAGGAGCAGGAGGAGATGGAGGAGGAGAAGATGGAGCAGGAGCAGGAGCAGGAGCAGGAGCAGGAGCAGGAGCAGGAGCAGGAGCAGGAGCAGGAGCAGGAGCAGGAGCAGGAGGAGGATGAGAAGGAGGAGGAGGGAGGAGTCACCCTTTTCCTCTGAGTTTCCTTTGAACTGCAATCGAACGCTGCACATGGCATGGCTTCAGACTGCAGACATGCATGGTGGACGTGCTGTGCATGGTGGACGTGCTGTGCGGTTCCTGAATGCGGTGACGTGCGTCGCCGTCTTGTGTTGCTCGTTGACCTCCTGCCATGCTGTGAGCGGCGAATGCACCGGCAAGACCAAGAAGAGCACACGCGCGTCGCTTGCCCGGAGACACTTTGAGGATGCCAAGGCTGTGAGCGCTAGGGGGAACGGAGAGGAAGCGATGAGGCTCTACGAAGCTGCGTTAGCTTGCCTCCCGTCCTGGGGGGATGCTCGTTACCTGCTCAGCATGGAGATGGAGAGAAGCGGCAGGCTGGATCAAGCTCTGGAGAGCATGGCGGAGGTGACGAGGCTGGATCCGAAGCTTGCAGGAGACGCCTTCTTCGAGATGGGGGTGTGGCACTCGCGGGCGGGGGACTACCTGGGGTCGAAGGCTAGCTTCGCAGAGGCCGTGAGGCTAAAACCAGCGCGAGCAGACGCGTGGTCGAACCTGGGGGTTGTCAACCACCACATGGGAAGGTTCCAGGAGGCCCTGGCGGCATACCTGACGAGCATTAAGATGCAGCCGATGTATGTGGCGAGCTACTTCAACATGGGGAAGGTGAAGCAGGAGCTGGGAGACGCGGTGGGAGCCGTCGAAGCGTTCGAGGAGGCGGTCAGGATCCGACCGACGTACTTCGAGGCGTACGCGTCCTGGGGAGGGGCGATGACGCCGTTCAGGAGGTGGAGGAGAGCGAGCGAGATTCTGCGAGAGTCCTTGAAGCTCCAACCTCAGTCAGCGGAGGCCCTCTACCTCCTCGCCTTCGCTCTGATGCACATCTGCCACTGGCGGGAGCTGGAGGGCGTGCTGAAGGATCTGAGGACGAGGGTTATGGAGAGGATGAGGAGAGGGGAGAGCCCTGGGGTAGAGCCGTACGCGTCGCTCACGTTCCCCTGGGAGCCGGCGGAGCTGAAGGCGATCGCCGAGTATCATGCGAGAGTCGCTGAGGAGGTGAGCGATGCAAGGAGGAGGAAGGGGAGGGGAAGGAGGGGGAGTGGGATTTAAAACACGGGAAGCGAAGATAGGGGGGTAGGAAGAGGAGGGGCGGGAGAAGGAATGGCAAGAGGAGGAGGAGAAGGAGGAGAAGGAGGAGGAGAAGGAGGAGAACAAGAAGGCTGATGCGATTGCAGATTCCGCGGCAGACGTTCATGATGCAGATCAAGAGCTTCAGGTACAGCAAGCGAGTAAAAACGTTGAGGGTTTCGTTCAAGAGCTACGACATTGGCGATCATCAATCAAGCTACCTGATCTCCACCGTGCTGATCAAACTGGCGGAGAGCAAGAGCATTGAGTTCAGGTCTGTCTGTACTGATACATGTACGATATTTCTGTTGAGATTTGTTTCCTTTGATCTTGTACTGATGCATGTATGATACTCTTGTTTAGATTGCTTTTCCTCTGATCTTGTCGTAGCGTCTATTGCCTTCGCCCTCACGACCGGTCGGTTCTTCGTGTACAGATTGAAGACGCCTTCCAACAAAGATTTTTCGATGTGAATTTCTTTCCGCGTCGCTGCTGTATTGCTGCTCTCCATCAAAACTCTTCTCCTTCTCCTTCTCCTTCTCCTTCTCCTTCTCCTGCTCTCTTTCTTTCTTCTTTTCCTCTCCTCCTTGCATCTTCTCACCCAAACTTTTGCTGACTATAAAATGTTCCCATGAAAACATGATTACACCACCACCACCAGGATCATCACAACCACAACCACCATGATGA
>NW_005434178.1:0-2244 GCF_000315625.1 Guillardia theta CCMP2712
ACGTTGCAGGTGAAGAAAGGACTGAGGGCGATTGATGGGGGGGAGGAGGAGGTAGGAGGGCAGAAGGAAGAGAGGGGAGAAGAAGTTAGGAGGACGAGGACGAGGACGAGGACGAGGAAGAGGAAGAGGAGGGGGAGAAGGAGGAGGAGGAGGAGGAGGAGGAGGAGGAGGAGGAGGAGGAGCGGCAGCACCAGCAGCATGTTGAGCTGCAGAAGTTCAACGGGGATTAACTTCCTATCAGGGGAACCTCGCGGTCATCAACGCCGAGCTTGAGTATCTGAGGGAGAAGGAGGAGACGAGGAGGCATGCTCTTCTCAGCTCAGCTGAGAAGTCCAGGGAGGCGCGGGCTGCTGCTCAGCAGCTGGACCCAAGGTGGGGAGATGTTTGACGTTAACCTAGGCATTTGACGTGCGACTCGACAGGACGCTGTCAAACTCCGACGCTGCTGCTGGGACGTCCGACAGGCTGAGCAGACAGTCTCCTCCACAGCTCGATCCCAGCTCGAGTCAGCCAGCTGATTCCCAGCTGGGAATGGTTCTTGAGAGGTACCTTACGCCATCCCAGCTGGGGAGGTGGGAGTCCGCGGGGGCTCCGCGCGAGGAGCCGAGGAGATCTCCGCTCGTGCAGGCGAGCACTCAGAGTCCTGCTTCGGCTCAGCTGGACAAGTACCTGAAGAAGAACTGGAGCTGAGCTGGAGGCAGGCTGGGGGGGATGAGAGGTGTGCACAGGAGGGAATAAGTTGTAATGATTGATTTAATAACCGTGAATGAACATGATGGTGTTGGAAATGTCTCACAGCTCGTCATTTAGAATTCTTTGTCTGATTGATCTCATGTAATCCTGTCAAACAAGGTCAACAAATTTTCTTGAATCAACTCAGGATTGCAAACAAAGAGAACATATGCGAGAGAATGCTCAAACAGAATTATGCACCATTGTCACGACAACAAACAATCAGCAATACAAACTTCGCTCATGACAACAGACACTTCTCCAGTTACCTGCATGAAGCACAAGTTGTGTTGCGTGAAGAGTATGGACGCTAGAGGCTCCTTCGCCTTGTGCAGATGGTGTAGGTAGGCAGCTGAGTACAGAATGGCAAGATAGAGAGAGAAGGTAATGATGTAGATCATAATAAGATCAATGAGAAGAAAGACAAAAAGGTGAGAGAGAAAGAAAAGGACATTCAGAAACAGAAATGGAGGAAAACAAAGAGATCGAAAGAAGAAACCTGTATACGGAAGATATGGGGAGACAGGTTCGTGGTGTGTAGCCCAGCGACTGTTTGAAATCTTGATTTGTCCATCGAAACTCAACAATGCTCCATGTCCTTTACAAATGTCACGATAAAGTCCATATTCACGACTTTTGTCATCATCATCATCTTCTTCTTCATCTTCATCTTCATTATGTATGAACATTATCATCATCATCTTCTTCTTCTTCTTCTTCTTCTTCATCATCATCATCATCATCATCATCACCACCACCACCACCACCACCACCACCACCACCATCATCATCATCATCATCATCATCATCATCATCATCATCATCATCATCATCATCTTACTTCCATTGCGAGAGGGGAAGGCCGAATCGAAGGTGTCTACTCCATGCGGCACACATCTACCATGGACGTGACATTGTATCTTATCCCTGCTTGTTACCTCTCGATCGATCTAAGATCTGCGATTCCGAGGAGATGGTTCGGACGATCTGTGAAACAAGTAAGATCGACCTCAACAATCTCATTGCAAACAAAGTCAGGCAAGTTCGCAAGACTGTTCAGAGGCATTACAAGGTTCCTCTGTGTCAGGACATTTTCTCACCTTGGGGGAGCTGAGGAGTGACGAACCCCACCAGATCGATCTGAACAAATCGTCAATGAAATCGTTCATGTCAAACTTCTCCACCCCTCTTTCGCTTCATGTCCTGTAGCATCTCCTCCTTATCACTCCTCCTACTCCACCTGCCTGCCCGCCTGCCTACCCGCCTGCCCGCCTGCCCGCCTGCCTGACTCCTCCTCCCCCTCCACCCCCCAATCCTCCTGCTCCTGCTCCTGCTCCCGCTCCTGCTCCTTGCTCCGGAGCTTGCTCTAAGCAATGGTCCTGCTCCTGCTACTCGTCTCTCCTGCTACTCGTCTCTCACCAGCTCGTCGCCAAGTTTGCCAAAACTTCCACCGAGGGCGAACCCGTCGAAGGCAAGGAGGTGAGATAGTCAATGCTGAGCTGACGACCAGAC
>NW_005434178.1:2344-2991 GCF_000315625.1 Guillardia theta CCMP2712
AGCAGGAGCGGGAGGACGGAGGAGGAGGAGGAGGAGGAGGAGGAGGAGGAGGAGGA
Organism: Guillardia theta CCMP2712; assembly: GCF_000315625.1. Taxonomy (NCBI): domain Eukaryota; class Cryptophyceae; order Pyrenomonadales; family Geminigeraceae; genus Guillardia; species Guillardia theta. The sequence goes on from NW_005434178.1 coordinate 2,401, forward strand.
GGAGGAGCAGGAGCAGGAGCAGGAGCAGGAGCAGGAGCAGGAGCAACAAGTAGTAGCATGCAAAGAAGTGGAGAGAATGGTAGTGATTATGATGGAGGAGATGATGTTGATCGACACCTGACGGAGTTCGCGGTTGACGCCCCCATGGACTACAGCATACATCGCCTGCTCGCTTGTCAAACTTCCTCCTTCTCTCTCATGAAAGGAACTTGTCGTCGGCGATCCTTGAGATGCTCCGCCAGACTTCGAGCCTCCCACCTTGCGCTCGTCAGAGCAGCAGGGCAGCAGAGAAAGCGGGAGATGCAGGAGCAGGAGCAGCGAGCAGGAGTAGAGAGCAGAAGCAGCAGGAGAGGAGGAGGAGGAGGAGGAGGAGGAAGGGGAGGAGATCAGGAGGAGGAGGAGGAGGAGGAAGGGGAGGAGATCAGGAGGAGGAGGAGGAGGAGGAGGAGGAGGAGGAGCAGCAGTAGCAGTAGCATGCAAGGAAGTGTAGCTACCGATGAGACAGGTAAACAGATTCTCTGAGACGCTCGTCCGTCACTCTGTACGGTGGAAGTTCGTCGAGAGGGATGATGATGTCAGCGCCGAGAGATT
>NW_005434178.1:3091-4979 GCF_000315625.1 Guillardia theta CCMP2712
CTGAAAAGACAAAACGATCGAGTGAATCAAGATGAAGGAAAGATGTTTATGTTTGTTGGAGCAGAGGAGATGCTGCACAATTCACACAACGATCTCAAACAAGAAGTTCTCAAAGATGTTAAAACTGGGTGGTCCAAACGGCAAGCAAGACATTCACTGCATGAACTTTGAATATCACAGAATCAATGATGAGTCAGAAATCAACACAAGACCAAACTTGGTAATGAACATCATATGTTTCTTTTCGATCTCATCACCTGAACTGTGATCTCGGGGGTCAGAAGAATTTTCCTGCCGTCCCTGTACGATCTATGTGGCAAAAGGTTGAGTATCGACAGACTGAATAACATTTTGATATAACAAGAGAAAAGAATAAAATTGTATGCAAAGGTACAATAAATATGTACCCAATCTTGCAAGGTTCCATACAAAGATACAGATCACAATCGCGGGTTTAAATGTTGAGGTTGCGAGAACAACAAAAGATATCAGTTAGATGAGAAGTACCTGAACGTCACTCCTTCCTCTGTCACGCTCATCACAGTTGGAGAGTGTGTTTTCCCCCTTCCTCCCCTTCAGAGCGATCGAGTCAGGTCAAGATAAAAAGTAGAAGAGAGAGAAGAATTGGAAACTAGAGAAGCAGAAGAATGAATTGAAGGATAAGGAGAAGGAGAAGGAGAAGGAGAAGGAGCAGGAGCGAGAGCAGGAGCAGGAGCAGGAGCAGGAGCAGGAGCAGGAGCAGGAGCACGAGAACGAGCAGGAGCACGAGCACGAGCAGCAGAAGAAGGAGCACGAGCACAAGCAGGAGAAGAGAAGGAGAGGACGATGATGACATTGAAGAGGAGAAGGAAACTAAAGTGAAAGGGGAGGAAGGGAAGAAAAGCATAACATCATGAACATAAAACAAGGAACACAACTCACCCTTTGATGTTCAGATCATCAGCTACTGATCCATGCGCAAGAGAAAACACCTAAAATGACAACACATCAATTTCTCCTCTACACCTCCTCCTCTCCCTCACTTGAAACCCTCCGCTGTCCGTGATCAACGGCCGGTTCTCGTCCCTGCCCATGAACTTGTGCAGGCCCCCAGCCTCCTCCACGATCTCAGGGCCAGGTTGAAGGAGGAGGTGATAGGTATTGCAAAACCTTTGCAAACAACGTCAACAACACGGATTGAAACAGATCATAATCGTACATCAGCTGTTGATTTGCAATCTGATCCATCAAACGATGGTCAACAGCCTTCTGTGCTGCAATCGTTGCTACAGGAACGAACCCAGGTGTGTCGATGGTCCCGTGAGGAGTATGAATCCTGTGACAACATCATCTTCGACATTGTTATCATCATTATCATCATCTACATTCTCAACATCATCATCGTCGTCAACATGCACATTATGTACATCGTCGTCGTCGTCGTCATCATCATCATCATCATCATCATCACCACCACCACCACCATCTACATCTACATCATCATCATCATCATCATCATCATCGTCATCGTCATCGTCATCATCGTCAAACCTTCCAACTCTTGCATTTGATCTCTTCGACTTGTGGACGAGCTCATATCGGAAATAATCTACTTGTTCAAATGGTGGAAAGGAGGAGGCAGGAGGAGGAGGAGTCAGAGGATCAAAATATATCTTCTTCTTCTTCTTCTTCTTGTCCACCTACAATGCGACCAGTCGGCAAAACAGCAGTCAAGGGCGACAAAACATCACCTTCACTTCATTCGGCTGTTCTTCATCACATCTGAGTGTTTGGAAAGCATGTTTCTCAACATTTCGGCACATCGTCGGCAATCTCCTGCCTAGCTTTCAGAAAATTTCTCCGGGATTCTCCTTTACTTTGTATTCACCTGTTCGGAGTAGCAAGCAAC
>NW_005434177.1:0-953 GCF_000315625.1 Guillardia theta CCMP2712
AAAAAGAAAAAAAGAAAAGAAAAAAAGGCGCACTCGGGTGAGTGAAATAGCCTGGACGTAGGTATGGGGATACAAGCGACTATCGAAGGGTTTCGATCATGGATGGCCTCAAGGGATGCTTTCCAGATTATGATAAAATATCTCAGGTGCGAGTGGAGGTCAAGCATGACCTTACTAGGAAGTTGAAAATTAATTGCACAGAGGATGGAACTCATTACCTTGATCTGATCTCAACTGTCGAAGAACTTGTCGATTTGTTGCATCTGATTGGAAAAGACCGGCTTACTATCTGTATCAATTATGATGGAGCCACCATTACGTTTTCTGCTGGCAATAACAAGAAAGCCACTGATGTAACCATAACGATCCTCCCATTTCAGAGTGACTGCACTGACGGAGAATGGAACTTTTGGGAGAAGCTTGCTCGCGAATCTTCTTGTTTGCTTACAATTGCTTACATGCCTCATCCTGATAGCCCTGAGGTTTTTAAGCGAAGCTTTTGGGTACCCTTTGGACCAGCACTGCGGGAGCTGCAAACTTATGGGATTCAAATTTTCGATGGCAAGGCTGCTGGTGGGATGCAGAAGCGCCGCGAAGGTAGACATCCAGACAAAGTGATCAGTGTTCTGTTCATAATGAGATCAGACATGCAAGGTCACTGGTACATTTTCGATATTGGTGGAATGAGAGATGTTGAAAAGATGTTTTGCATGTGTTGCACCGAGCTACTTACAGATCACAGAGCCGGTTCATGGTTTAAAATCGTGACAGTCACTGAATCTGACAATCTGATCACCTTTTGTGAGAAACATCGGATTGTGATGGATAGTATCCAGAGGTCTGAATGAAGATTGCAAAAACCCAGCCTGTTTCAAGTCCTTTCACGAGACGGATTACGCTGAATTCCAAGAAATGATGGATACCCACAATCAAGCAAGAGTCATGGAATCTTT
>NW_005434177.1:1305-3497 GCF_000315625.1 Guillardia theta CCMP2712
TGGCATGACTATGGCAGTAGCTAATCAATTTTATTTGAGTAGCGTACTCATGACACAGCATCGAGACAAAATTGATCTAGAAGTAGCAAAGCAAATCCCAGCCAGGATTCGAAGTTGGTGTGTGAAATATATAGACGTCGTTGGGGACGTGAAGATGTTACAGTCATTTTACTTCCATAGCTTGTGCGTCGGCCATATCGGTGATCAGTTCGAAAGCATCATGGAAGAATGTGGAATTCCTTTAGGATTGTTGAATATGTCGAACGTTGAAAACAGACATCGCTGGCAAGGTAGACCTTCATTTGCTCAAGCCTTAACAGAAATCAATGCTTTCATGAGCGGAAAGCGTCGCAGAGAAGATGGAGTTCATCAGCCAATTGCAGAAGATGACTGCACATTCGAGGCAGCGTGGTCGTATTATGCCATTTCTTTGTTATTGATGAACAGTTGGCACAATTTAGAGAAAAAGGGAATTGAGTACAAAAAAATTTTAGAGGGAGGTTTAGGCGGTATGTAATAAATTAAATGTTAAAGTTTAAGATATCGCAAGGCGGAAAGGAGCCGTAATCTGCAAATTTCATACGTTCTGTGTAATTGGTGGGAACCTCCAAATCTCTTTGCCATTCCATCCATGCCTGAAAATTTTTGCCCATTTGAACGTTAACGAACCAGGACTAAATTTGTAGCGCTTTAGGCTAATCGTTAACGGCCCCTCTACGTAAAGCGATCCTGAAGAGTTTGCAAGCTCGAGAGGGCACTCCTTAAATGGTATATTCAAATACCGTTGCACGATGGATGACTTCAAAGATGTCTCAGGTATGATCCAAGAGCATGTGACGAGTGTACTGTAGCTTACATACGAACATTGGATCTCACTGGCCTGTTGATTTTCTGCTTGACAAAGCTTCAATAAAAACAAGATTGCGTTCACATCCGCAAGTTCGACATTGAACCGTAAGGGAGCTTCTTTTGCTGCTTCCAAACTTCGAACCTTGGGTTTTCCTCTGAGCTGCAACCATTTATGCAGACTGTGCCTGACTTTGGACAATTCCCGATACAATGAATCAACGATATGGACATGTCGGTTCAAAACGTTAAAATAATTCTGCAGATGATCCGCCGTTAGTTTGAAAGACTTGAAGAAAGAAACTTGACATTCCTGACTTTTGCGTTCAGATACGCCAAAATACAACCACCCGACAATGAGCAAGCTTTTCATCGAGATTCCTTTAAGAGAAACTTGCGCACAATTGATGGACACTATTCCTCGCATGTCTTGCATTGGACCTCATCCATGTAACTGCTTTGCAAGCAGTGGAATCATCCATGCGATCTCTGATCTGAATCAACCTTGTTGGAGATTTGATATTCTGTTGAACTTCGGTGAAAACACATCCTTGGTTGTACAGAAATGTAAACTGATACAAAATCATTTGAAACCTCTTTGATCAAACCGTACCGATTTTGCTTGTTTACGTCCAAGAAGGAAATTCCCATGGATGGCTGCAAGGCAAAACTCAAATGGCTTGTTTCGTCGTAAAACACACCGGGATTAGATTTCTGTGGCCTATTGTTAACGAACATCCTTTGAAAGAAGAATGGTAGCTTGAGAGTCTGGGGTACACCATTGCCATGTTCGTCGTCCACGTCGTCTGGTTGGGCGACGCTACAAGAAATTCTGATTCTCTCTCGTCCTTTTAATGCTGAGTGTCGTAACAGACTTGGAGAACGCATCTCAAGTCTGTTACAGCCGTGATCAGCGACAGACTTATGGAGTATGCGTGAAGAGGAGAGAGAAGCAAGAGGAGAGATGATGCCCGTGGTACCCCAACCCACAATACGGGTCATGGATACAAAAGGAAAAAGATGGGGTAGGGGTTGCGATTTAGTACCATAATCAAAAACTAAAAACATGTAAAATCCAGTGAAAACAACATATATGAATAGACCAAGTCCTGATAACTAACTTTTCTCAATATAAAAAATTCAAACCCCAAAAACCACCCCCATGATACAAATAACCCCCCCTTCAACAACAATGTCAAGGGGGCACTAGCGCGGCAAGATCCGACCGATATGTGTGATCCTCTCCAGGTCTGTGAACTCCAGCCACTCTTCCTCGCTCTCCGCCTGTCGTTGCGCTGCGTCGCTGGTGCCCCGCTGACCATCCGCCTCAAGCTCCTTGTCGAAGC
>NW_005434177.1:3873-4748 GCF_000315625.1 Guillardia theta CCMP2712
GATGGCTTCTTCATTCGAAGGAAGGAGATGGTGACTGAGATGTCGTCTGCTCGTGCTATCTCAGGTCTGTAAGGTGCTTTCCACATGATGGACTGTCGTCTCTATCGACTGAGTCTACTATGAGTCCCAGCTCCGTCAACTTCATTTTCAACTTTTCTTCTTGTCGCACATACATCGAGGAGATGCCCAGGAGAGTCATGGAGATGAAGGAGGTCTCCTCGGTGTCTTCGGTGCCGATGTAAGTCTCGACATTCTGCTGTTTGGCCTCTTTCATCTGTTGCATGAACCATGCTTTCGACTCTGGGCTCCATGCGCTCAGAGAGTCTTCAAACAGGTCGCGTCTCGCCTGCCGACATGTCGAGCGGATGGCTTCTGCGATAGCGTCGGGAGTGCATCCCCCCTCAGCTCTGCAAGCATGAGCTGTCCGACTATTCGGATAACGCTTGGTGAAGCTCTTCACTCTCTCGACGAGGTCGGCCTCTTCGACGTGGCCTCCTGAGCGCTCACCCTGCGTGTATTGGCATGATTTCCGATACAGCAGGTTGCGAACGCTCTCATCATACTGTAGTACCATACTTAGAAAGCTGTTTGAACTGCACAAACCTCTTGCTCGCAGCTTCCTCCGGTGCCCTTGCGCTCTCCCCTCTCCTCCCCCCTAGTCTCCTTGTCGGTCTTCGAGGTTGGCGCTGTGTGCATTGCTTGTGGCGGAGGAGGTGGCTGGGGTGGAGAGACGGCTAAACCCTAAACCCTATTATTATTATTATGTGAGTTTATTAGAATGCTAGAATGTTGCTCGGCCTCCTTGTGGGCTTTTGCAATTTGATCCTAGTCTAAAGAGGCGCGCGAGCACTGGGAGTACACGGCCTACAATGCGA
>NW_005434177.1:5195-5951 GCF_000315625.1 Guillardia theta CCMP2712
GCGGAGGAAGGAATCAGTCACCGCGATTTCATCAGCCACTCGCTATCTCGGATCTATACGGGAGCCTCCACATGATGCCTTCATCTCTTGCACTGAGTCTAGCTTTCGGAGAGAGCGAAGCGATGGAGGGGAGTACACCTGACTCTGTTCAGCGAGGACCCGAAGATCAGAGAGGCGCTCGCAGTCCGAGTCGACAGTTGATCGCTTTGTGTCCAGAAATAAGTTGAAGAAGGCATCCAGGATGCAGAAGAAGGCAGGCCGCAGCGACGACAAGGCGATCAAGATCATCATCAAGTCGACGGCGGCATCTGGTCGCTTCACGAGGAAGGAGATGGAGGGGCTGTGCAACGGCGGCAACACGTCCATCGCAAGAGTCAAGAGAGTCTTGTTGGAAATCGCTAACAGGCTCGAGATCAAAGTGGAAGGCATCGACATGGAGGAGGATTTGAACACTAAGTCCTGGAACGGGTCCAAGCTATGCATCTTCCTCGGCTCCACGGAGGATGCTCGACGCATGATGAAGGAGCTGCCCTTCTCTCTAGAAGGCGCAGCCACCAAGCTCGAAGCAGTCGGCTTCGACAAGGAGCCTGAGGCGGCTCATTCTGGGGTCAAACCGCGGTAGTTTTCGTCCTATATTCTCAAGGGGGTGGTGAATGGGAAAATGGGGGTACACGGTGTGTGATTCGCGCAGGTTGAAATTTTGTACTGTTCAAATTCAAAGCCCTAAAGTTAAGCGATTAGACCGCTAATCACAAG
>NW_005434176.1:0-1694 GCF_000315625.1 Guillardia theta CCMP2712
CAGTCTGTTCTTGGAGCTTGTGCAACTTGACGCTTGTCTGACTGAGAAACCGCACCGCTCCGCGGGGGCGACCGAACCATTGCATCCTAAGACCCACTCTCCCCCCTACATATCCCAAGCCCTCCCCCCTCCCTTCCTCCATCCCCAACGCCCTTGGTCGCCCATCTCTCCCAGCCTGCATTCCTATCATCGTATCCCCATCCTCTCTGTCTGTCTGTCTGTCTGTCTGTCTGTCTGTCTGTCTGTCTGTCTGTCTTGCTTCCAGCCCCGGATCCTCCTCCGCCCCTTCCGCCCCCTCTCCCCCGCTGATCCTCAACACTCTTCCCCTCTGTTTCATCAGTCTTCCCTCTGCCGTCATGACCTGCATGGCTCTCGTCCCGGCTGGCTGCGAGCAAGCAGCAAGCTCCGCGCATGCCTCCTCATGTCCGGACTCCGTCGCCGCTCCCGCACACCCGCCCGCCCGCCTCCCCGAGGGCTCTCCTGCATCCCCGTCGATCTCCCCCGCCGGCGGCGTCGAGGAGCACAGCTCCTACTTCCACGTGCTCCAGGCGACCGGCAGGACGATGGGCCCGTCGATCGACGCCATGGGCAACTTCATCCTCTACGCCCCGACCCGCCACGGCCAGGCGGACCAGACAGGCACCTCCCTCATCTCCACCGGCGACACCCAGAAGCAGCGGTAGGAGAAGGCCGTGAGGTAGCGTAGGAGGACGGGCCGGAGGAGCGGTGTGTGTACATGTAGAGGAGGAGGAGGCCGCTGTGGGTGTATGCGATGAATAAACAACCGAGTCACCATCCCCTCGTCTACACGGCGCGCGTCGGGTCTATCCGCTTCCATCATGATCGTCACGGGCCTGCCGACTTTGCAGTGCGGCTGTCTAGGCGATGGGACTCCCGGAGAGATGGGAGCTGGGGCCTTCGCTGCCTGCCACAGGCAAGCAAGGAGGGTCCAGGCTCCCAGCTCTGACCTTCGACGCCGACCATGCGGGGGCTGCCCGCCTCTTTACGGTTGATCGGCCTGGACTCGCCGAGTCGGCCGGCCTCAGTCCCCGACGGTGACAAGGCCCTGAGGCTCCAAGCAGGCAGTTCCCGCCCGTCAGGTTCCAGTCTCCCCCCCGGACTGGCGAGCCCTCGCAGCGGCCCGCCGGGGCGGGATACACTGACCGCCCGACTTGGCAGGCGCTCCAGCCGCTGACCATTAGTATCGCCTGGTCACGTCGAGGCATCGGCAGTGATTGTCTGGATCAGCCTTCTCTGACTGACAGAACACACCCCTCCGCGGGGATCTTGTCACTCGCTCGGCCCCCGTACGGTCTCAGTGGGTGTACAATCGGACAGCCGCGACCTCCCGGCTCTTGCCTCCATCTCACACAAGACTCAACCCGGCCCTGTCCGATATCGCATCGCCTGGACCCTATGAGCCCTGCCAGACCGTGACCGGAGCCCTGCCAAGAGCGCGACGCTTGAGATGTCCGGAGGCTCGCTCCTCAAGGGCTTACAGTCGCTGACGGACTCTATCGCCTGGGCACGTCGAAGCAGAGGCTGCCGTTCAGAGATATTCCTTGGCCCCGCGACCCGGCTCAGACTCCCATCTCGTACTCCCGATACTCCCGGGAGAGAGCCGGAGACCGTGCGGGAGGTCAGGGTTTCAACCAATCAGCACTCATGGCGCGATACTCTTGATCACGAGCCTG
>NW_005434176.1:2174-4219 GCF_000315625.1 Guillardia theta CCMP2712
CCCCGTCGATCTCCCCCGCCGGCGGCGTCGAGGGAGCACAGCTCCTACTTCCACGTGCTCCAGGCGACCGGCAGGACGATGGGCCCGTCGATCGACGCCATGGGCAACTTCATCCTCTACGCCCCGACCCGCCACGGCCAGGCGGACCAGACAGGCACCTCCCTCATCTCCACCAGCGACACCCAGAAGCAGCGGTAGGAGAAGGCCGTGAGGTAGCGTAGGAGGACGGGCCGGAGGAGCGGTGTGTGTACATGTAGAGGAGGAGGAGACCGCTGTGGGTGTATGCGATGAATAAACAACCGAGTCACCATCCCCTCGTCTACACGGCGCGCGTCGGGTCTATATCCGCTTCCATCATGATCGTCACGGGCTGCCGACTTTGCAGTGCGGCTGTCTAGGCGATGGGACTCCCGGAGGGACGGGAGCTGGGGCCTTCGCTGCCTGCCACAGGCAAGCAAGGAGGGTCCAGGCTCCCAGCTCTGACCTTCGACGCCGACCATGCGGGGGCTGCCCGCCTCTTTACGGTTGATCGGCCTGGACTCGCCGAGTCGGCCGGCCTCAGTCCCCGACGGTGACAAGGCCCTGAGGCTCCAAGCAGGCAGTTCCCGCCCGTCAGGTTCCAGTCTCCCCCCCGGACTGGCGAGCCCTCGCAGCGGCCCGCCGGGGCGGGATACACTGACCGCCCGACTTGGCAGCCGTTCCAGCCGCTGACCATTAGTATCGCCTGGTCACGTCGAGGCATCGGCAGTGATTGTCTGGATCAGCCTTCTCTGACTGACAGAACACACCCCTCCGCGGGGATCTTGTCACTCGCTCGGCCCCCGTACGGTCTGTGGGTGTACAATCGGACAGCCGCGACCTCCCGGCTCTTGCCTCCACCTCCCACACGACTCAACCCGGCCCTGTCCGATATCGCATCGCCTGGACCCTATGAGCCCTGCCAGACCGTGACCGCAGCCCTGCCAAGACCGCGACGCTTGAGATGTCCGGAGGCTCGCTCCTCAAGGGCTTACAGTCGCTGACGGACTCTATCGCCTGGGCACGTCGAAGCAGAGGCTGCCGTTCCAAGATATTCCTTGCCCCCCGCCCCCGCCTCAGACTCCCATCTCGTTCTCCCGTACTCCCGGCGAGAGCCGAGACCGGCGGGAGTTAGGGTTTCAACAAATCAGCACTCATGGCGCGATACTCTTGATCACGAGCCTGGTCGCTCAAAGTTTACTCCTTGTGCAACTTGACGCATGTCTGACTGAGAAACCGCACCGCTCCGCGGGGGCGACCGAACCATTGCATCCTAAGACCCACTCTCCCCCCTACATATCCCAAGCCCCTCCCCCCTCCCTTCCTCTATCCCCATCGCCCTTGGTCGCCCATCTCTCCCAGCCTGCATTCCTATCATAGTATCCCCATCCTCTCTGTCTGTCTGTCTGTCTGTCTGTCTGTCTGTCTGTCTTGCTTCCAGCCCCGGATCCTCCTCCGCCCCTTCCGCCCCCTTTCCCCCGCTGATCCTCAACAACACTCTTCCCCTCTGTTTCATCAGTCTTCCCTCTGCCGTCATGACCTGCATGGCTCTCGTCCCGGCTGGCTGCGAGCAAGCAGCAAGCTCCGCGCATGCCTCCTCATGTCCGGACTCCGTCGCCGCTCCCGCACACCCGCCCGCCCGCCTCCCCGAGGGCTCTCCTGCATCCCCGTCGATCTCCCCCGCCGGCGGCGTCGAGGAGCACAGCTCCTACTTCCACGTGCTCCAGGCGACCGGCAGGACGATGGGCCCGTCGATCGACGCCATGGGCAACTTCATCCTCTACGCCCCGACCCGCCACGGCCAGGCGGACCAGACAGGCAGCTCCCTCATCTCCACCGGCGAGATCCGGAAGCAGCGGTAGGAGAAGGCCGTGAGGTAGCGTAGGAGGACGGGCCGGAGGAGCGGTGTGTGTATACATGTAGAGGAGGAGGAGACCGCTGTGGGTGTATGCGATGAATAAACAACCGAGTCACCATCCCCTCGTCTACACGGCGCGCGTCGGGTCTATCCGCTTCCATCATGATCG
>NW_005434176.1:5322-6358 GCF_000315625.1 Guillardia theta CCMP2712
TGTCTGTCTGTCTTGCTTCCAGCCCCGGATCCTCCTCCGCCCCTTCCGCCCCCTCTCCCCCGGTGATCCTCAACGACACTCTTCCCCTCTGTTTCATCAGTCTTCCCTCTGCCGTCATGACCTGCATGGCTCTCGTCCCGGCTGGTTGCGAGCAAGCAGCAAGCTCCGCGCATGCCTCCTCATGTCCGGACTCCGTCGCCGCTCCCGCACACCCGCCCGCCCGCCTCCCCGAGGGCTCTCCTGCATCCCCGTCGATCTCCCCCGCCGGCGGCGTCGAGGAGCACAGCTCCTACTTCCACGTGCTCCAGGCGACCGGCAGGACGATGGGCCGGTCGATCGACGCCATGGGCAACTTCATCCTCTACGCCCCGACCCGCCACGGCCAGGCGGACCAGACAGGCAGCTCCCTCATCTCCACCGGCGAGATCCGGAAGCAGCGGTAGGAGAAGGCCGTGAGGTAGCGTAGGAGGACGGGCCGGAGGAGCGGTGTGTGTACATGTAGAGGAGGAGGAGACCGCTGTGGGTGTATGCGATGAATAAACAACCGAGTCACCATCCCCTCGTCTACACGGCGCGCGTCGGGTCTATCCGCTTCCATCATGATCGTCACGGGCTGCCGACTTTGCAGTGCGGCTGTCTAGGCGATGGGACTCCCGGAGGGACGGGAGCTGGCGGCTTCGCTGCCTGCCACAGGCAAGCAAGGAGGGTCCAGGCTCCCAGCTCTGACCTTCGACGCCGACCATGCGGGGGCTGCCCGCCTCTTTATGGTTGATCGGCCTGGACTCGCCGAGTCGGCCGGCCTCAGTGCCCGACGGTGACAAGGCCCTGAGGCTCCAAGCAGGCAGTTCCTGCCCGTCAGGTTCCAGTCTCCCCCCCGGACTGGCGAGCCCTCGCAGCGGCCCGCCGGGGCGGGATACACTGACCGCCCGACTTGGCAGCCGTTCCAGCCGCTGACCATTATCTTGTCACTCGCTCGGCCCCCGTACGGTCTGTGGGTGTACGAAACTACGACATCACGACCGACAGAACACACCCC
>NW_005434175.1:0-1850 GCF_000315625.1 Guillardia theta CCMP2712
GGGGGGGGGTTGATTTAAGAATGGCTCCAGACGGGCAGGCTAGCTGCACGCCTGGCAGTGCGACTCTAGAGCACTCCCAATTGTAAACCACCCTTGGTGGTAATTAGACCCTATATCCACCCCTCTTTCTTAATACAAAGTACCCACCCATTTCTCGACCAAAACCCCCTACCCACCCCCTTTGTTCCTCTACTCGGCCTTGACCCAACAGCCCCCGCCATGCTGGCTGCGAAAGATGCCATTTCCCTCTAACCCTTCGCTGTCACTCGAGCCATGCTTTGTTCCCCTCCTCCTCAACTTGTTTCCTCCCATCCTGGTGAATGCTGAATTGAGCTCATCGTCTTCTTCTCTTCTTCTCTTCCTCACTTCCTCTTGTTCATTCCTGCGCAGCGTGTTTTCACTCTACCTTTACGTTGTGGTGTGAGGTTTATTTCTGCTGGTTACCTACTTGATCGCTTAGTTTCGATTTGTTCTTTGATTCATTTCCCTGTCTTTCTCTTGCTCGCAACATCCTGACAGCCCATTCTGCTCGTAGTCAGCCGTGAAGAAATCCAACTTACATTTTGTGGGCAAGGTATCGAGCGAGCATGGGAGGTCTCAACTCCAAGGACCAGTCTCTTCTGGCTAATGACAAGCGAGGAATACGGGGTTTGGTGGACGATGTTGAAACAGCGAACAAGCTCGCGCCATGCTTTCGAAAGGATGATTGTCAGCTCTACTTCGCGTCCTTGAACACGAAATTCGGACTAAATGACGCTAACTACAAGGAACTAGCGAGAGTTGGTGTCAAGAGGGTCATGGTAGATGGATCTGACGCTGTGCCTGGCGGCAAGTAAGTTCTTGCTGTTCTTGCTGTGCCCCTTGTCTCATTGCTTGTCTAATGGCGCCCATGTTGACATTGATTCGACAGCTTTAAGCCCTTGACCTACAAACAATTCGTCAAGGTGTTCAGAAGGATGCAAGCTGAAGCTGACGTTGCTCTGCAAGCTCAGATGGCTCTGAGGTACCTCCTCATCGTCCTCGTTCTTCCTCGTCCTCGTTCTTCCTCGTCCTCGTTCCTCATAGTCATGCTATCTCGTTACAGGGGCTGGGTAGAACCCGATCGAGCGACTGCGCAGAGGATTTTGATGGAAGATGGGAGGATTGTTTCGTACGATGAAGCGCAGGAGAAAGGAGCGATCAAAGATCATGAAGCTCATGAAGCTCATCGAAGGTCGGAGCAGTCGGCCCAGGATCATGCTGCTGGGAGTCGCCACCTCGATCAAGAGACAGAGCAGGCCGCGCGGGCGAGCACGAGGCAAGAACGGCTGCGGATGATGCAGAATGCAAACTCCAACTTCGAGGATGCCGTTGGAGAGTTTGATATGGAACAAACTCATGATGATGTTGAAAATGCTCAGTTTGAAGATACTCAGTTTGAAGATTGCCAAGGGCTGGACATGGAGGAGGAGGAGGAGGAGGAGGAGGAGGAGGAGGTTCCAGCAAGCAGGAGACAAAGAACAGGGGAAGAGGATAACAAAGAGGACACCATTAATGGAGCTCGAGGAGATTTCAATCTCAACAAGGAGAATCAAGGGCCGTCATCCTTCGTCAGCCATCGTGGCAGTAATTGGAAACAGGACGATGAAGGAGATGAAGGAGAAAGAGATCGAAGTTGTACATGCAGCGGAAACTCCGAGTGTAGGTGCAGGAATGCTGCCTTGGCTGCAGGTCGAGCATCAGAAGATGCGGACGAAGATGCCGATCAACCCGATCAAAGTGAGGAAGGCTCTGCCGATGCCAACCCTGATGGTGATCGATGCGGAGTTTGTTTTGATCGAATGGAACTGACTGTTGGTATTTGAAGCGGC
>NW_005434175.1:1950-4874 GCF_000315625.1 Guillardia theta CCMP2712
CAGATCAGGATCAACCTTTGGCCTTGACGGAATCAAGGATGTGTAAGATACAGAAGAGCGAAGTATGAATGTATGATCGGCCTCCAGGAATGCTCTACAAGCAGCGTTCTCATGATTTGAAACTGTTGGATGACTTGTTCTTGACCAGATGACTTCTTCCGGAATTTCTCTCCCGTGTCTGCATGGTCCCTTCTGTGAGGGATGCTTATCCTTATGGTCAGCGAGGATAGCTGTAGAAACATCACTCTGATGCATCGCACAGGAGCAGGCACAACCGCACATGTCCTGCCTGTAGGAGGAAGACGGGGTACGATGATGGGGATTGCTGGGTCCATCTTGAGGAGCCCAACCTGGATGACATTGTGAGTTGTTTCAAAGTTTTGCCATCACACGTGATTGCATGTATCCATGCGTGACTGTCGAGTCGTTTCACCTTGTCGTTTGTGTTGTCTTGGGAAGAGATTCGTAAGTGTTTGCTCACTTGTTGTCAGGTGGAGGGATTGTATGCATTCATTCGAAAGATTTAGATTTTCAATAGAAAGAACAAGCGGAAGTTGAAGTATTTGACACGGCTCCATATCAAACTTGCATCCAATGTCGTTACGATGTCCTGATGGCTGGACAGAGTTTCAAACTACTGAACGCAGGGAGAGGGGACTGTGTCCAAGAAATCAAGAAACTTCATGTTATGACCAAGATAGCCGTTGTGATGATTTTATTCGTGAATCATCTTGTAAACGGAGGAAGAGGGAAACGAGCCACCATCACATCCTCTTTCTGCTTCTTTGCGTCCTCCGCTTGTTGACCCCTTCTTTGATCAGCTCCTGCACGCGACTTGCGAGAACGACGGGCCTGTGGATCCACCTCGACCTGCGAGTGAAGTTGAGCATAAGTTGGAGAAAGAGGAAGAGATTTGACCTTGATCTTCATGTCGATCTCGTCCGCTTTGTCCTTCCCGGACCTCTTCACCTAACAAAGAGGGTCACAGGGAGGAGGAGGAAGGGAAGAGGGGGGAGAGGAGGGAGGACAAGCAGGAATGGCGCAGCGAGCAAGGGACTTGCCTTCCTGCTGCTCTTCTTCAGAGCCTGCACCTTTAGGGACAAGCGAGTCAACAGCGAGTTGGATGCTACAATGAGGTACCTTGTGTGACTTGGCAGCAGAAGGATTCTGCTTTGCCTCCTCCTCCTCGATCGCAACCCCGATATCATGCAAGCGCTTCGCGTCTTCGATGACTCGCTCCTTGGCGTCCTTGACCGCCTGCCTGGCGCGTCCCAGGTCGGAGTCCTCGTCCTCGTCGAGGATATCATCGCTTTG
The DNA here is from genome assembly GCF_000315625.1 of Guillardia theta CCMP2712. NCBI lineage: Eukaryota > Cryptophyceae > Pyrenomonadales > Geminigeraceae > Guillardia > Guillardia theta. The sequence goes on from NW_005434175.1 coordinate 3,265, forward strand.
ATCGCTGAGATACTGGACAAACTCTTGGCTATTTCCAGCGTCACCAGTCTGCTCCACGACCTGACGGGGACGGGCAACACGGAAAGCGCTGTCGTAAGTCCTGGGCTGCCTGGTGCCATGCGCCAACGCGAAATTGAGACCACTTCGAGCGTACCCGCCGCGCTGCAGGAGCTGACTCTGTCCCCTGTGGGAGGAAGAGAGAAGCACGGCGCTAACAACGAGGAGCAATGCACTGACAACTCCAACCACCGGAGAGATCATTCGGGGCGACCTGCGCGATGCTGATTGAGGCTTGCCGCCGTCAAGAGTGCCGTACTCAGTCGACCTCATCATGCTAGTCCCAACCTGAGACCTGCTATGGCAACTTGTCACTTTGAGCTCGTTGGCACGTTACGGGTTGACTTCTTCCCTAGCATGACACGCACAGATTGATATCACGATCACAATGCAAACTGCACTTCTTTCCGTTGATAAAAACCATTCATTTCATCCCTCTCCTAGTCTTGTACCGCTCGCTCCCCTCCCGCTTTCCTATCCTCACAATCCTATACCCACACACTGGTTTTCCCCAAGGTCATGGCATCCCATCCTGTCCTGTCCTGTCCTGTCCTGTCCTGTCCTGTCCTGTCCTGTCCTGTCCTGTCCTGTCCTGTCCTGTCCTGTCCTGTCCTGTCCTGTCCTGTCCTGTCCTGTCATGTCATGTCATGTCATGTCATGTCATGTCATGTCCTGTCTGTCATGTCGTCCTTCCCCATCTCCCGCTACCCTATGATTCCCTCCCTCCTTCACTAGTCTGTTGATACATCAAGTGCATGGTGCCCCTTCGTTTGACGGTTACAAATACATAGCGATCACCGTTACACAATCAGCATCGCCCCCGAACCAACAACGCTCAGGGCAGCAAATTAAAACCTATCGATTTTGATGCTGCCCCCGTAACCACTTGGTCGACGACAGCGAGCAGAGGGCAGCGCCAAGGGCAGGGCAGGGCAGGACAGGACAGGACAGGACAGGACAGGACAGGACAGGACAGGACAGGACAGGACAGGACAGGACAGGACAGGACAGGATAACAGAGGAAGAGGAGAGTGGAAGAGGAGAGAAGACCAAGACCTGCCTCGTGATACATTCGCGGCACGAACTTTAGAGAGGGGATGGTAGCGAATGGAAGTTGCTCGGTTCTTGCCTGCGGATCTTCAGCCCTCGTTGCTACTCTGGTGCTCCTGGCTTCCTTGGCTCTGTGTGAGGGCAAGGCTCACATAGTCGTTCCTTGCTACAACGAGGAGACCCGACTTCCACAGCAAGTTTTCCTGGACTTCGTCGACCAGGCAGCGAACAAGGACGTGCTGTTTACTTTCGTCAACGATGGCAGCAGCGACGGAACTTTACGTGTTCTCCGAGAGCTCGCGGCAAAGCGACCGCAGAGAATGTCCGTCTTCAACCTGGAGGTCAATGGTGGCAAGGCGGAAGCCGTTCGCAAGGGCATGCTTCACGTGCTGCTGTCGAGGAATTTGACGAGGGAGGACGTGGTTGCCTTCTGGGACGCGGACCTGGCGACGCCGCTCGAGACGATCCCTCGCTTCATGCGCAAGTTGGAGGAGAACGAGAAG
>NW_005434174.1:0-3271 GCF_000315625.1 Guillardia theta CCMP2712
AGGGTTTAGGGTTTAGGGTTTAGGGTTTAGGGTTTAGGGTTTAGACAGCGCCGGTTATTTCAGACAGCGCCGGTTATTTCAGACAGCGCCGGTTATTTCAGACAGCGCCGGTTATTTCAGACAGCGCCGGTTATTTCAGACAGCGCCGGTTATTTCAGACAGCGCCGGTTATTTCAGACAGCGCCGGTTATTTCAGACAGCGCCGGTTATTTCAGACAGCGCCGGTTATTTCAGACAGCGCCGGTTATTTCAGACAGCGCCGGTTATTTCAGACAGCGCCGGTTATTTCAGACAGCGCCGGTTATTTCAGACAGCGCCGGTTATTTCAGACAGCGCCGGTTATTTCAGACAGCGCCGGTTATTTCAGACAGCGCCGGTTATTTCAGACAGCGCCGGTTATTTCAGACAGCGCCGGTTATTTCAGACAGCGCCGGTTATTTCAGACAGCGCCGGTTATTTCAGACAGCGCCGGTTATTTCAGACAGCGCCGGTTATTTCAGACAGCGCCGGTTATTTCAGACAGCGCCGGTTATTTCAGACAGCGCCGGTTATTTCAGACAGCGCCGGTTATTTCAGACAGCGCCGGTTATTTCAGACAGCGCCGGTTATTTCAGACAGCGCCGGTTATTTCAGACAGCGCCGGTTATTTCAGACAGCGCCGGTTATTTCAGACAGCGCCGGTTATTTCAGACAGCGCCGGTTATTTCAGACAGCGCCGGTTATTTCAGACAGCGCCGGTTATTTCAGACAGCGCCGGTTATTTCAGACAGCGCCGGTTATTTCAGACACCATGGCTGCACGCGTGGTGTAGGGGAAGCTGCCAGGGCGCCAAGGAAGCTGCAAGCGAGAGGTTTGTATACTTCAAATAGCTTTCTAAGTATGGTTCTTCAGTATGATGAAAATGTTCGCAACCTGCTGTATCGGAGATCATGCCAATACACGCAGAGCGGACTTGTGGATGCCTCTGTCCTCGAAGCTGATCTCGTCGAGAGGGTGAAGAGCTTCGCGAAGCGTTATCCGAACAGCAGGACAGCCCAGGCTTGCAAGGCTGTGGAGGGATGCACCCCCGACGCTATCGCAGAAGCCATCCGCTCGACATGTCAGCAGGCACGACGTGAGCTTCTGCAAGAAGCGATGACTGGATGGAGTGACGCATCCAGAGAATGGTTTATGCAGCAGATTGAAGAAGCCAAGAAGGAGAAGGTCGAGACATACACCGCCTCAGCAGGCAACGAGGTGACTTCCTTCATCTCCATGACTCTCCTGGGCATCTCCTCGGTGTATGTCAACCATGAAGAAAAGCTGAAGAAGAAATTTGAAGAGATCGGACTGATCGTAGACTCAGTGCAAGAGAGTAAAGCGATCATGTGGAAGGCTCCGTATAGACCCGAGATAGCGAGTGCTGAGGAGATCCCGGTGACTGTTTCCTTCCTCCGCAATGCACAAGCGGAGAAGCTCTGGCAGGAAGAGAGGACTTCGCGATCGATGGTCGCAAGTTCACAGCTGTACATGTGAGCATCGTGCACGATCGATCTTTCAAGATTCGAGCCAAGAGAGGACCCTGGGGCAAAGGGGGCAGCTTGGCAGAGCTGACTCACCTGCTAACCTTGGGCGGCATGACAACGGCTGAGATAGCTGCCGTCTATCGCTATCAGCTGCTGCGCCAGTCCCTTGCAGCGGTCCAACTCCAGCCGCTGGCAGGCATGCTGGTCGCTGGGGCGCCAGGACAGCAAGTCCACAAAGGCTTAGGTCAGAAAGGCTTCATCGCTGTAGGGGCCCAAGTCATCTGGAGACAGAGGGAGGTGGAGTGGATCGTCTCCTCGAGCTGCCCAGAGGCGAATGATACAGCATTTCGAGCTTTCCGAGAGAGCGAAGCGATGGAGGGAGTACACCTGACTCTGTTCAGCGAGGACCCGAAGATCAGAGAGGCGCTCGCAGTCGAGTTGACAGCTGATCGCTTTGTGTCCAGAAATAAGTTGAAGAAGGCATCAAGGATGCAGAAGAAGGCAGGCGGCAAGGACGGCAAGGAGATCAAGATCATCATCAAGTCGACGGCGGCATCTGGTCGCTTCACGAGGAAGGAGATGGAGGGGCTGTGCAACGGCGGCAACACGTCCATCGCAAGAGTCAAGAGAGTCTTGTTGGAGATCGCTAACAGGCTCGAGATCAACGTTGAAGGCATCGACATGGAGGAGGATTTGAACACCAAGTCCTGGAACGGGTCCAAGCTATGCATCCTCCTCGGCTCCACGGAGGATGCTCGACGCATGATGAAGGAGCTGCCCTTCTATCTCGAAGGCGCAGCAACCAAGCTCGAAGCAGTCGGCTTCGACAAGGAGCCTGACTCTGAGGCGGCTGGTCAGCGGGGCACCAGCGACGCAGCGCAGCGACAGGAGGAGAGCGAGGGAGAGTGGCTGGAGTTTACAGACCTGGAGAGGATCACAATGGAGGCAGCATCTCCGTCAAGCCAAGAGGACATGCAGCTCGTCAGCGAGCTGTCAGCAGTCATCGAAGATGCAGCTTCTTTGAACGAGGCAGGGACGAGCGAGCCGATCAAGCTGGTCCTGGACAAGGCCGTCGGCAACCTCCACGACACCTTCTACTCTCCGGGGAGCCTGGAGTTCATGTCGCTGGGAGAGTGGGCGAAGATGCCAGAGGAGCAGGGAGTTGGGCGCAACGTTCTCAAGGAGAAGCTGGGGAAGTGGCTGCAGAGCAAGCGCTGGACTCGCGTGCAAGGAGAGAACAAGAAGGCAAGGAGGGGCAGCGCGTTCTCGCCACGGGCAACGGCAGCTGCTGAGCTTGAGCAGGAGGCGGAGAGCGACGACATAGAGCGTCGATCTCTTAGCTTCCTGTTCATAGCACTGAGTAAATTCGCAGAGATGCATGTGCTGGCCTGCTCGCTGAAGGTGGACAAGAAGGACCGACTGCGAGTGGAGATGAGGGAAGATGACGAAGAAGAGGAAGACATGGAGGAAGAGCAAGGCGAGGGCGCCGAGGAAGAAGACGGGGCGAGCCCGTACCGAGCTTGAGCTGAGCTCAAGGTAAGGAGAGAAGGTAGGAGGCGACCGAAAGCCAAGGTGAGGAGAGGCAACTCTCCTGACTGAGGCTGAGGAAGCTGAATGGAGGAGGAGTAGGTGGCGACCGAAGGCCAAGGTGAGGAGAGGCAACTCTTCTGACTGAGGCTGAGGAAGCTGAATGGAGGTAGAGTAGGTGGTGACCGAAGGCCAAGGTGAGGAGACAAGCTCTCTTTACGCACGCAGAGGAAGCCAAG